>NC_063212.1:3446855-3622454 GCF_017589495.1 Alosa alosa
TGTAGTGGTGGTGGTGGTGAGGTGGTGGTGGTGGTGGTGGTGAGGTGAGGGAGTGGTGGTGGTGAGTGGTGAGTAGTGGGGTGCTGAATGTATTGGTGGTGGTGAGTGAGTGTGGTGTGTGTGTGGTGGAGGTGGTGAGTGGAGTGCTGAATGTATTGTGAGTGAGTGAGTGAGTGAGTGCTGAATGTAGAGTGAGTGAGTGGTGGAGTGAGTGAGTGAGTGAGTGCTGAATGTATTGTGGTGAGTGAGTGCTGAATGTATTGTGTGTGTGTGAGTGAGTGAGTGAGTGAGTGCTGAATGTAGAGTGAGTGAGTGAGTGGAGTGCTGAATGTATTGTGTGTGTGTGTGTGAGTGAGTGAGTGAGGTGAGTGCTGAATGTAGTGAGTTGTGAGGTGAGTGAGTGCTGAATGTGAGTGAGTGGTGGGTGAGTGTGAGTGAGTGGTGGTACTAAATGTATTGTGTGTGTGTGAGTGAGTGCTGAATGTATTGTGTGTGTGTGAGTGCTGAATGTATTGTGTGTGTGTGTGTGTGAGTGAGTGCTGAATGTATTGTGTGTGTGTGAGTGAGTGAGTGCTGAATGTATTGTGTGTGTGTGTGAGTGAGTGGTGAGTGCTGGTGAGTGTGTGTGTGAGAGTTGGTGAGTGAGTGGTGAGTGTATTGGTGGTGAGTGAAGTGAGTGGAAGTGCTGAATGTATTGTGTGTGTGTGCTGAATGTATTGTGAGTGAGTGAGTGCTGAATGTATTGTGTGGGTGTGTGAGTGAGTGCTGAATGTATTGTGTGTGTGTGTGAGTGAGTGCTGGAATGTGTGTGTGTGTGTGAGTGCTGAATGTATTGTGTGTGTGTGTGAGTGAGTGAGTGAGTGCTGAATGTATTGAGTGTGTGTGGTGAGTGAGTGAGTGCTGAATGTATTGTGAGTGAGGTGAGTGAGTGAGTGAGTGAGTGAGTGCTGAATGTATTGTGTGTGAGTGAGTGAGTGCTGAATGTATTGTGTGAGTGCTGAATGTATTGTGTGTGTGTGTGTGTGAGTGAGTGAGTGCTGAATGAGTGCTGAATGTATTGTGTGTGTGTGAGTGAGTGAGTGCTGAATGGTGAGTGAGTGAGCGAGTGTGCGTGCTGAATGTATTGTGTGTGAGTGAGTGAGTGTGTGCGTGCGTGCGTGCTGAATGTATTGTGTGTGTGTGTGTGTGAGTGAGTGAGTGTGTGAGCGAGTGAGCGAGTGAGTGTGCGTGCTGAATGTATTGTGTGTGAGTGAGTGAGTGAGTGTGTGCGTGCGTGCGTGCTGAATGTATTGTGTGTGTGTGTGTGTGAGTGAGTGTGTGTGAGTGAGTGAGTGAGTGCGTGCTGAATGCATTGTGTGTGTGTGTGTGTGTGAGTGAGTGGTGAGGTGTGTGCGTGCGTGCGTGCTGAATGTATTGTGTGTGTGTGTGTGAGTGTGTGTGTGCGTGCGTGCGTGCTGAATGTATTGTGTGTGTGTGAGTGAGTACTGAATGTATTGTGTGTGTGTGTGTGTGTGTGTGTGCGAGAGAGTGAGTGAGTACTGAATGTATTGTGTGTATGTGTTTTTTTTGTTGCTTGTGGCCTAATGGGGCCTGTGTGTCCACAGCGGGCTACTGTGTGATTACGTACATCCTGGGTGTGGGAGACAGACACTTGGACAACCTGCTGCTCACTAAAACAGGTAACACACTCCTGAACACACACACACATCTCTTTTACACACACAGGAATGAATATCCTTCCTCAAGTGGTTTTATCAACTTAAAAAAACACATCAGTGTCTTTCCACAAGTACACATATTTTTTTTGTAAACTCTCTCTTAACAGCCTCTCTCCGTCTCTCTCAGGAAAGCTGTTCCACATTGACTTTGGCTACATCCTGGGCCGTGACCCCAAGCCTCTGCCCCCTCCCATGAAGCTGAGTAAGGAGATGGTGGAGGGCATGGGGGGCATGCAGAGCGAGCAGTACCAGGAGTTCAGGAAGCAGTGCTACACCGCCTTCCTACACCTGCGCAGGTAACTCACATACGCACCTGCGCAGGTAACTCACATATGCACCAGGCTTGTGCCAAATTTTTAAATTGAATTGAGAATGACTCCTAAATTCCAATGCAATTCCTGAATTTGAATTGAGGTCAAAAACAGGATGTAGAATTACAATTTGAATTTGAATCAGTGTTACGCTGCCTTCCTAGACCTCCAAAGGGAACATCCACACTCACACAGGCTCAATGTTTTTGGTGTGTCATTACAGATACTCCAACCTGATCCTGAATCTGTTCTCTCTCATGGTGGACGCCAACATCCCTGACATTGCACTGGAGCCTGACAAGACCGTGAGAAAAGTGAGTTGGCATTTGAGTTTTTATCTTGCTTGCCTGCAGAGAAGTTGTGAGAATTACTGCATACGTGTGGTTGTCTGTGGTGGTGATTGTGTGTGACTCACCTTTAACCTATGTAAATGAAAGCCCCCCCCCCCCCCCCAGGATTTAACTAACAGCTCTGTTAAGAGACTGATACTTTGAACTCATAGATCATAGAGCATAAAAGTCTTCTCGCTCTCTTGTGTGTAGGCTCTGTTGCATTTGTGTTCAAATGTAAACAAGACTGAGAGCATACATGACTCGATTTTAATTTTTAACTGAACAAACATGTTTATATTTATTTAGCAGATGCTTTTGTCCAAAGCAACTTACAAATATAACAATACAATAGTTAAAATGAACTGTAAACAGCTCTAGAACATCATATGAGTGTGTGATATGTGACCTGACCTTCTGGGCTCTGATATCAGGTTCAAGACAAGTTCCGATTGGACCTTTCTGATGAGGAGGCAGTGCACTACATGCAGAGCTTGATTGATGAGAGTGTGGGGGCGCTGTTTGCGGCAGTGGTCGAGCAGATTCACAAATTTGCCCAGGTATGGAGCTTGCATGTGTTTGTTGCCAAAAATCTGCAAGTTACTGCTCAAGAGTGTAAACCTTGTAGTTAAAGTTCCTTTCTCTCATGTGGACAATGTGTTCTGCTGATGTTGATAAATCATTTTTATTTATAACACACTTTACATCAACTCAATGACCTCAAAGTGCTACAGTGCACCTAAAACAACAATAAAGACTTTGATGTTTAAAGTGTGTTTCAAAAATGTTTGTGTCTGTGTGTCTGTTCAACAGTACTGGCGTAGATGAGCAGGACTCCGCCTGATTCGGGCTAATTGACAGCTGCTTCTATAGCAACAGAAGAACTCACTGCAATCATGAACGAACAAATGAAATAGAGGAAGAAGGCAAACGAGAGCCACCGTGCCAAGATCCAATGAAGAAGTGTGGACTGCCAACTTGAACCTGAGGATATCTCTCGGTCTCTCTCTCTCACACACACACACTAACAGTGCCCTGACTGCTTCTGAGTGTTTTTGTACATAGGATAAATTTGTAATATAAAAAACCTGTATGAAACTGTTTATGCACAAAGAACAGCCAAATAAAAAGACTGTGGAGACAAGCGTGTTATGGGGCGTGAGGAGTACAAAAGGTGGTGTAGAACTCAAGAGAACACACGTAAATAATTAGGTTTGGGAGTTAATATTAAGTGTAAATATTTTTCCACACTGATAATTTGACAACTTATTAAAAGACAAAAGCATACTGCAAATGTCAAAAGACTTTTAGTAAGAAAGTTTTACAAATTGGGTTTTTTAAACACAGATGTACTTAAATATGCCTCAGAGTGCCTCTGCAAATTTTTTTTTCTGTCATCTGAAATCATTCTAAAATAACTTCAGAAATACCCTGAATATAAACATTTTCTAAAATAGCCTAATATTTAAGATTAATATTTTATCATCTTAGAGATGTTGAAATCTGAACTGAAATCAGAGAATAATAATAAAAATGTGTCAAAACAATCTTGACAGGATGAGAAAAAAACACCTCGATGAGCCTTAGGTGGTTAGCCACACGCTGTATAGAATTCATTTGAAGAGGACTTGTCACCATGGTTTCATGGCCTGTGCATTGTGGCTAGAGTGCAATGACACCCTGGCTCTCTCACTTCTGTTCTGTTTGGGCATGTGGTTAAGTTTTTTGAGCCGTGTGTAACCCTATTCCGTTGCTATGAAAGCTGTCAACAAGAACCTGACATTTAAGGTTTTTCCACCTTTTGTTTTTTAAATGGCTAGTCATTAGTGGATATGAATCAATAGTGACCAATATGGCACTTTTTAAAGGTCAGCTCATCACTATACAATGCCAACCATGACTTTTTCTCCCACACACAAAAAAAAACTGCAAGTTGAGCACATGCTCACACAAACATTTTCTCCCCTCACACACTCACATCAGCGAGCCCGGCCACAGCTAGCTCTGTGGTTTGGATTTCCACCCCAGTGAACGCTTCTGCTCCTCACGATAGGTGTTGTTCATCTCCAGCTGAAAGCAAATCAAGCATTAACACTTTCTTCTGCAGGGGTGGCTTCCGACTTGTTGATTAATGTCTTCAAGTTGCCCGTACTCCCCATTATTTAATTTAGCTTGTAGTTGGGATCCGCGTCATTTCCCAGAAAATTTCTGCTTGTGATTTGCACATTTGTATTTTTCCACTGAGGAGCATTTTGCTGTTGAATAATTACAACAAAGGGAGACATTCATCCAGCTAGTCCCTACACATCAGCTTCGATCACATCTAGAGTAGATTAGGTTCACCTAGGAAATGTCCCCCACCCCCTCCATTTCTCCATGGTACATATCAACTTCGTCCTTCCTAGTGGAAATCTCACATCCGGACTGTACCATTAATCCTTCGTGGAGGTAAACCCAGTCCCCCTCCTCACCCATCCCCAGTCTCAGAGAGCTAAGCGGGATCCCTACACCATCTAGGAGAGACGTGAACCCTTCCCCATGTTGGGGTCCCCTGTCTGTCTGCACCTCGGAGTCCCAGCTGCCCTTTCGAAACAGGGGGGTCTGAGGGACCTCCAGGCCTTCAGGCACAGACCCCCCACTTCCAGAGCCACGTGCGTCCCAGGGAGGGTGCTTGGGGAAGGCGCTGGAGTAGTACTGGTGCTGGCCTGGGCTGGGTGCTGGGAGCTGGGTGGCGGTGGGCTGGAAGTCACAGCTGCAGAGGGAGATGATGGAGGGGCTGTCCTTGGCAGACAGCACGCCAGCAGCCACAACAGGGACGGGAAGGCCGGACGCGGGCTCAAGGAGACCTGCCTGGAGACACACACATGCATGTATCTGCACATGTACATATGCACATACACATATATGCAAAAAAGTAACTGTTGTGATGCATTCTTGGCTGTTGTCATTTGTAAATTATGTGATCACTCACTTTATATGTGTGTGTGTGTGTGTGTGTGTGTGTGTGTTCTTACCTAAACTGACACAAGATTCTCCATAGTGACTAGGACTGGTAGGAAGACTAGTGTTCCATGGTTTATGTGTGTTTTGTGTGTCTTATATGCCACAGGATGCCAAACGTTCAATTAAGTGTCTACCTGCCTAGATGTGCAAAACACACTAATATCAATATAGTGAATGTGTTCCTGTCTGGTATGGGTGTGCGATCATATCAGTTATCAGGTTATTGTGTGTGTGTGACTACCAGTGATCGTGGGAGGCGGTACTCTGATGTGTGTGTTTTTCGTCTCTTCAGGTATGCAACCACAAGGGGTATGAAGAAACAAACGCTCAATGCAGTACCCAGCAATATGGGCCTCAGGTCTGGTTAGACACACACAAGCCAGCAAAGAGATACAATTACAAACAATATTATTCACTGTGTTTCTTATGAGATTGATATCATTATAGTATTCACTGCGATTCCTATGAGATTGATATTGTTATTTGAATAAACCTTTCATGTTTTTTACAATGGAAAAATAACATTTGCTTGTGTTTTTAGTAATTTCCTATGCACTTTACTATGGATAAATAGCATGTTTTGGCGTGTGCATTTAGTACCACAATTACTGTCTGTAATGTCCTCAGCTTGAGGCTCATACAACTGTTATGGGCTATTCATGGGAATTCAAACGGTGTGGTTCATACATCT
Organism: Alosa alosa; assembly: GCF_017589495.1. NCBI lineage: Eukaryota > Metazoa > Chordata > Actinopteri > Clupeiformes > Clupeidae > Alosa > Alosa alosa. The sequence goes on from NC_063212.1 coordinate 3,452,908, forward strand.
GAAATTACTGTAATGATCATATTTCCTGTAGGTTCCCTGTTTTTTCCTGCTTACCTACAGGAAGTGTGTTTAGCTGTTGGCAGACCGGCTGAGAGGTGGCAGAGGATCTGAAGGTGGCCACAACACAATACTCCTGACCTGGAACCAGGCCTCCAAATTCTACACTGAACTCCTTGTCCTCGTCCTCATAGCTCACGGATCCGGTGCGGGTCTGAAGAGAGAACGAGCGAGCACAGTAGAAGATGCTGCAGGGTAGGTATGACTCACCTGTTTACCTTGTACCTAACTAATTCATTCTTTTATTTATTTACTTACTAAATTACTATTTTTAGGTGTTACTTTACTTTAAACTGATTATTTTAAATTGTTTATTTTAACTGTTTATTGATGTCATGGTAAGCTGCTTTGGACAAAAAAAGTGTCAGCAAAGATCCATAAACATCCACATAAGCATACACAGAAGCCAATAAGAAGAAGCTCCACTGCATAAGTCGGAAATGGATATCAAACTTCTTGTGGCAAGATGAGCTTCAACATGAAATGGAAATTTGCTTAAAAAAAAAAATTAAGTGTTAGAGAGATAGAAAATAGAGAATTTTGTCAAGTAGGTAAAATAAGATAAAAGCAGATTGAATGTAATTACATTGCTGATTGCTGTTCCCATAGCAATTCTAAAATGAAGTGAAGCACAGTGAGAATGTCAGACAGACACGGAGTGAAAGATGGAGACAGAGAGGGAGTGAGTGAAATGGTGCTGGAGTGAACGTTGGTTCCTACCTCCCTCTCCGTCGGCCGCTGTCTGTTGAACAGGGTCACCGTGACAGCGCTAATATCAGACAGTATAAACAACACGGAGCAGCATCCTTCTGAATCGACCTGACACAGGACCTCAGGGGCACAGGGAAACTTGACCTCCACTACAATATGCGGTGTCCAGACATCTCTGCCACGGTCCTCAACCCGCAAAGACAGAGAGGGGGCACTGAATGCTCCCAAATCTGGCCAGTTGGCTGGGTGAAAGTAGAGAACATTCATTGTTTGTCTCACTATTGAATTAATCCTCAGTGCAAAATTCCAGGTAAAGCATAAGACTGAGGACAGAATAAGTTCAGCACGGCCCAGTGTATACATGTGGAACTATAGACCACAACAGAACAGTGCCCAACAATAAAGAGAAAAATCATTCAGTAATAGAGAGGGGGAGGTAGGGATTGAGAGAGTGATGAGGGAGAAAGAGGCAGGAGGAGATAATCACTCAGGTCATATGAAAGATTGCACATCCAGTGGACGTGCCCGTGCCATTCCTCCACTCCCAGCCGGACGTGGTGGAGGGTGATCTCAGTGATCTCCCGAGACAAGTCGCAGCTCAAAGATGAGATCTTATCACACTGGGCCACAGTTCTCCAGGACTCACTGGGATACTCACTGGGACACACACACACACACACACACACACACACATGAACGTGTCAACACCAGTGCATTTTTTGCGAACAGTGAAAAAAAAAAAAGTTTTGGAAATATGTCCAATTGGTAAATGTGGTCAAGTGTATCTTTCTGATCTTGTGGGTGTGAAGTGAGAGTGGTTGTAGTTATGTATATGTGTGTGTGTGTAAGTGTGTGGGTGTGTATGTTTGTAAGTGAGGCCCCACCGGCTTGATGGACTGAGTTTACCTCCAGCCTTCCAATCCTCCACCTCAGCCCCCCCTCCCCATTCACTGCCCTCTTTCTCTAGTTTAAAGCAATCACACACCCGCTCTCTCTCCCCTGCCCTCTTGTCCATTCACTTCCTCATTAACACACACACACTCCTGTGGATCTCTGTTGCTTATCTTACTCTCCTTTATTCATAAGCCCACTTTCGTTTCCATCTCTCCATGGCTAATGCCTCCGCCCTCCTGTCTTGCCCCTGCCGCTTTACTTCCCTCCACTGAGTTTTACTTTCTATTGTCAGCAATTGATACTGCCCATCTCTCTGTCTCTCTCTCTCATATACACACACACACACACACACACACACACCGTTTCCAGGTCTGTTTCAGATTAAATGTACTGTATATGCAATATGACATTTGACATTTACAGTTTCAGATGACACACACACAGATTGCCCCAATTTGCATATGCGTCTATATTATTTTTCTATTGTCCCAAAAGATGCCTTCAGTCTGGAGATAAAAATCATAAACACACACATCCTCCATTATGTTCTGATCTGGAATTATGCTTTTTTTTTTTTTACACATTCTCTTACTTTTGCATCTTGATTTCAACTCTGAAGGTGGTATTTGGCATGAGTCCAGTGCAATTCCACTGCAAAAGCACAAAGAAATCCAGCACACTCAACTGAGTGTCACATTTACCCAAAGTCAGATCTGCAACACACAAACATGCATACACAAAGGCATGTGTAGTTTCAGATAAACGACAAATTTAACTGGTCTGGGGAATTAGCCAAACCTTTGACCTTTGACCTATTACTGAATCATTAGCATCGTAACAAATCACTTGGTCCTTTTATCTTGCAACTATGAACAGACAGAGCTTAAGCAAGTCAAGGTGTTTACTAAAAATGCATCCAAAGAAAATCACATCTTCAAACTTAAAGCCAATTTAATGTGCTTGGTTTGGTGCATTTGATTTTCGTGTGGCATGGTTTCATCAGCCAAATAAACTTATACATGAGTGCACGTGAACACACACACACACACACACTCACCTATGTTGCATAAAGCCCAGGACAGATTCAGCCAGAGAATCCCAATCTGGACAAACCTTGTCAGCATGGCAATGCCAGGACCACTGAAGCAAATTGGCTTCCAGTGAATGTGTGCCTACACCTGACAGTCTGAGTCACAGCAGCAGTGTAGCAGAAACCTAGGAAACCACTACCTCCACTCATACTCATGAGTGCGCACGCGCCGCGCACACACACACACACACACACACACGGAAACCCCAGGGGGGTGTGAATCAGTGCAAAACTAAAACTAGAGAGTTCCGTTGAAATGAAAGAATGCATCGATTATGACTAATTACTTGAAGAAACAGGTTTCTTGAATTTCCCCTGGGGATCAATAAAGTATCTATCTATCTATCTATCTATCTATCTAACATGAAGGAGCAGATATCACCATCTGCTGGTATCCATATTCAATTTTGAATCATTCATCGAATATAAAATACATTTTAAAATACATTTTAATTTTTCTTCTGTGCTTAAACTATATGGAGTAAGATCTTCATATCATGATGTACATGTATGAATGAATGTACACAACACACACAAACACAAATAATCACACATTTCTGAGGATTGCTTTCAGGCAGAAAACGACTCTAAAGAAGGCAAGTCAAGTCTCTTTATTTATTCAATTCAATCCAATCCAGTCATGAAAACAAAATAAATTTTCCCCATCTCAAAAAACAAAAACAAACAATTCAATAATATTTATAATGCAGGTGCTTTAGAAGAAAATGCAGACTGTACAACATAAATTCAAACCAGCGCGCTCACTAAAGTCCATAAAGTCACCCTCACACATTCTTCTGCGCATTCAGAGCTGGGCGTTTACTTGTGGGCGGAGCTGGACAGAGCAGTCCCTGATTGGCTGTGGCGTCTCTGTTGAGATTTTTATAGGCTGCCGTGGAGCGGGAGGTGGGCGTGCGGATGCAGAGTGACGGCAGTCTCAGACCAGCCAGGCAGCAACCGGGGCAGGAAATGACCTCATCGTACTCAGGTGAGGGACTGTCGAACGGAGTCTGGGTGCTGCTCGTGGGGGTGGGGTGGTAGCCGTTGGTCCCACCTCCCCAACCCACAGGCCGTGTGATTGGGCCGTTGTTGTTCTCATGAGTGTCTGAAGGGAGGGCTATTGGAGAGGGGGGAACTCCAACCATTTGAGAGAGACTCCACTCCACTACTATCTAGTGCGCCAAAAGGAATGTTATCATCTAGATTCAAAGGTCTACCAGCACCCTCTAGTGCCTTAAAGGGAGTACTGCAGTCTTTTGGAGGCTGCTTCTCAGGGTCGCCTGGAGTTCGGGACGTAGTGCTAGTGTCCAGGTGCAATTGTTTGTCAGCAGTGCCCTCTGGTGGTTCAGGGGAGGCCCTGCAGTCCATCGGCTCCCCAGAAACGTCAGTCTCCTCTCCCTCCCCCTCCTCCTCCATCACTAGTTCCAGGGAGGGGAACTCTAGGCCAGAGTCCACTGGGGCCTGTGCACTCGTCCCCTCCTCCCTTTCTCCGTGCTCCCCACCCCCCTTTCCCATGCCTCCTGGGCTGCCTAGATCCACGTCTTCCACTGCCCCAATCAGAGTCTCCCCATCGGCCACTGCCTCCTGGATTTGGTCCGCAGCAGCCGTGTGACGTATATCTGCAACGGTGCTAATGAGCGCTAGTGCTAAGCTCTTGGAGCGCGGGTCGTCAGCGCACGAGTCCAGCTCCATCCCATGGGGTATGGCGTGGACAGCTGGACTTTCAGCGTCTGCCTCTTTCCCCACACGGGGAGACCGCTCCACAGGCCTGGCTGGGTCCACGTCAACTCTGTCTGGTAAGATGCCACATGCAGTGCTTTCGTTTGCTGAGTCCGTCTCACGGTCACTGTTTGGAGCGCCCGTCCTGTTCTCGGTGGGGCATGGTGGCGGCGCCCCGTTGGGCAGGAGGGTAAGAGGGGGGTTGCACGGCAGCGACTGGGTGCGCCGGTGGGCCCTCGCAGAGTTTCGCCCACAGTGGCTCGGGTCGGACTGGTCGGGGGGCGGAGGAAGGTCAAAGGTCAACGAGATGACAGACTTGCTGGGCGTGTCGAAGAGTTTGATCCGGCCCCCCTTCAAGTCTTCTCTCTGGGAGAAGGGGTTGACCCGAGTCAGGGGTACTGTCTGGGGAGAGGGCTGGGTCAGTCGAGGGGGTGTGGTCAGGGACAGCATGTCTGATTGGCTGTAGGACAGGTGAGGGTCACCAGGGCAACAGAGGGACCGCCTCCTCTCCATGGTGAGATCAAGAGAGGCTGTAGCGTCTGCTAAAGGAGGACAGAGAAGGAGGGGAAAAACTGCTTTACAAACGGCTGAAGTGGAGGATTGGAAAGCTGAAGGCAACAAATCACACACAGCAAACACCCAACAAAACAAAAATACACCAGTAGACCATATACCAACATACCATACACATTTACCAGTTAGACCAGTTATTTACAAAACTTTTTTTTATTGTTCAAAAAAAAAAAAAAACACTGGAGTGGACGCGTTCATCCTGTGTGTGTGTGTGTGTGTGTGTGTGTGTGTGTGTGTGTGTCTTGGCGTCGTCACCCTCTTTATGAGGCAGCTCATCTCGAGCTTCCCCCTGCCCCTGCAGCTCTTCCAGCTCACACACCAGCGTGGAGAACGAGGGACGACCTGGAGCATCCATCTGAGGGGAGAGAGGGAGGAGAGGAGCACACTCCATTTCCATTACATATTTTTTAATTATATTATATTATATATATATATATATATATATATATATATATATATATATATATATATATATATATATATATATATATTATATATATTCATATTTTTTAATTACTGGGCCTCATTTTACGTTGACTTTACTTGCACTCCTAGGCTAACTAATAAGGACCGAGAGAGAATCGGATTCAGATTGTGTGTGAGTGAGTGTCTGAGTGAGTGAATGAGTGAATGAGTGTGTGTGAGTGTGAGATTGTGTGAGTGAGACTTACACTGCAGCAGACAACAGCCAGGGCAAGGAAGCCTGGTGGGCAGTCCCCCACCATAAGTTCAAACGCTGCCACGTCCAGCCCAAAGTCCTGCAGACGTGAGCAATCACACCAAATAAAAAGCCATTTTCAAACACACACAGAGCTAGTGTTTAGCAATCATTCATTAATTCATTCAATCAATAGAGATCAACACAGATTAATTATATCGCTTGACTTTGGGAAAAGAGCCAGCCTGGCTACGACCTGTACGAAGGACAGCTGGATATCCACATCCAACTGCTACGTCATGATGCCCCGCCTACTCCCCTCAGTTACCTTAAAGCAGGATCAGATGCCCAACAGAAACCCTTCACTTGTAATCTGCATTGTCAGCCAGTGTATCCACATTGCCTTTGGCAGATGGACGAGGAATTGATGTTAAGTTGACTGATGAGCATCGTATTCTGACATAACAGTTGGATATGGGTGTCCAACTGCATCGTCCTACAGGTCGCAGTAAGACATGCTTGGCTAGAGGGGCAGGAAGAGGTATTGGCAGGGAAAGGCCACCAGAGATCACTGTGGTGAAACCAAACTCTGTATTTTCATTTGTATCCACCGAATTACATTGGTCCTACTACTGCTGCTTCATATGAAATCAACCCGTGCCAAATTACAGCACCGGAGACACATTTGGGTGAGCAAGGAGATCTAGTGTGGCAAACCATTACAGATGTAATATACTTTTGGCCACTGCATCATTTGGCGTTGTTGCGAGTTTTGTTTTTCTGACCCAGTGTACTGAAATTATACCAAAATTTTAAAATTTGACCATTTTAGCACACACATTCCACATCGACATAAATCTAAAAATAAAACCGCAATGTGCGGCTTCTGACTGGTTTTGCCATGGAGTCACAAATATAAAATTGTGCCCGATTAAACTTGGCAGCCACCAATTTCTCTGGTCATGACCCAGCTGTTACTATTACATATTTAGACAGAGTGAAGTATACACAAAAGGGTACTGTTGGGCACTGGTGTACCGGTATTGATACTGATTGAAATGTGAAAGATAATGAGGGTACAGGCCTTAGCCCAAAGCTATATGCATTTAAGGTGCACTTGGTGAATCATTTTTAGTTCATTACCAAGCATGGGCACTTTGCTCATTATGTAACCTGCATACATCAGTTGGAGATTATGATCAGTATTATCAAGGGGCAGAGTTGAAACAGAACCATAAAGTTCATCTCAGTCCTGGATCAGGCCAGGGTTTCATTTCATCCAGCTAATGCACAGACGGCACGGCAGAACAGCAGCCTTGCTCCACTTATTGGCTCGACTTTGACCAGTACTGAATGTCCATTGTGTAGTTGCTACAAAGTTTCCAGATGATCCAACATTATTTGCTTCTATTAAATTTTATAGTCTGATAAGTACAGAATGCACACAGCACCCCCATCGGTTTCTTTATACTAAATGTTTTCCCTTTACAGGATGATTTGGACACCAATCCTGGTAGATAGGAATCAATCATCTAGTCCATCCACTTAGCATGACTAGTAGAATGTCCAGTGCCCCACAATGCTAGCATGCACCAGGTACCACTCTGAGGTGCTAAGGAAGCCTGACTTGGGGTCATTTTGCACACATACACACACATGCCAAAACTGTACCAGAATTTATTTGCTTCCTGGGTGCTGTGTACATGATTTCCCTTATCCAATATCAAATCCCACCATAGAAAGTGGAGCTATCTGCACAAAATCAGCCAAAATGGGCTCAAAATAACCTCTGCTATGTCTGTGTAGACCAGAGGGGTATTTCACAAAGGCAGAATTAAGACATCCAAGATAAGTGATAAAGCGAGGTTTGACATAGCGTTGTCTGGTCATCCTAGCTCAACTCATTTCACTAATGCCAATCCAGGATGAGTAGGAGCGACTATGTCAAGCCAGGTGTATGTAATTCAGGATGTGTGCGCGTTCTCGTTTCTGCTCCAAAGTGCCCACGGTTGGAATAAAAAAAAGACGTGGAAAATAGCGTCATGGGGAATCATGGCTATTTCTGTAAAACAGCAGAAGTAGGCATGGTAGACCAACTGAATGCAAATTTACGTATGCAGTACGAGTGCTTCCTTGTCTCGGCACCCAACATCATTAAGAAAGCGCTCGCCACTGCAAAGAACGCACATAGTATGATTTACCTTAATATTATAGTTGAAAATACCTTCAAAAACTTGCCCGTCCGTCTACTACCATATGGTTATTATTTTAATTGTGATAGCCTTATAATTATTAACATAGGCCTAGGTAGCCTACTCATTGTTTGCTTATTTTATTGATAAACGTTTGATGAATAGCCTACTGTAGTTGATTGGAAGTGGAGGGGCAAGTTTTTGAAGGTATTTTCAACTATAATATTAAGGTAAATCATACTATGTGCATTCTTTGCAGTAGCGAGCGCTTTCTAGGCCTATGTTAATAATTATAAGGCGATCACAATTAAAATAATAACCATATGGTAGTAGACGGACAATCTGTTTTGTTTTGCGAACAAATACATTTATCAAATAGTTTATAAATGGAATAAAGCTCCTTAAAAATTAGCACGGAGGTCTGATGTGAATGACAGCTAGCTGAACCAATAAGACAACATAATTACCATTAGAATTAACTTAGCTTATTGTTAGCCTGGTCGGGACCAGGCTAGGTGCAGAGAATAAATCCCCATGGTAACTTATGTGCCATCTCTTTTGTGAAACCAAGTCAAGGCTGAATTCATCCAGGATAACCTAAAAATCCCAGCTTAATCCCTTATCTAGGTTTTGTGAAATACCCCTCAGGGCTCCGAACCGGTTCAAGGAACGAAAACGAATGGAATTTTACGAGGAGCGGAAACGAAAACAAAATGGTCTTCAACTGTTCCGGAACAGAAACGTTATTCTGAAATCCACAAAACCGTTAATAACGTTTTTTTTTCGTTCTCTATATATTTTATAAAATTTCACAAAAGCATATCCTAAGTGTTCTACTCGTTTGATTGTAGGCAAACAGCCTAATAATTTGATTTCTGCAGTTTGAAAAAAAAGACAGAATAAATGGACCTTTGGTCCAAATGTGTAGGCCTATATTTTGTCTTGCTGTTGTAATGTAACCTATCCGTCTGCCACTTCGGATCTTAGGCCAGCTCGATTTGGAAATTGTTTGTAGCCTATGCGTAATAGCCTGAGATTTACAGGATGAAATAAACGCTGAGATTTACAGGATGTAATACCATACCAAATCGCCCTTCATGTTTTTTTTTTTTTTTTTTTACCATCGCGGAAATATAAATCTTAATTCAGACATGCTGAATTATGTAATTATGTAGCACATACATTTTGAGTTTAACGTTAACCCTTTTCCCAGTTTATGAAGTTGTGCGTCTATGAGCAAAGTAGACATATGGTTCTACTTTGCTCATAGACGCACAACTTCATAAACTGTATGATATGTTGCCTTAGACTACGGTAGGCTAATGCAGCTACTGTTAGAGACTAGATAGATAGATAGATACTTTAGTCATCCCCAGACGTGTAACGTGAAGTCGTGCATGGATGTGATGTCTCCGTCCTGCAGGCGGTAGCCAGAGCGCTCTCAACTCTGCTGCCATGTGTGAATAAACAAACGTCCCCCCCATATCCCCGGTATAACGTTATTGTCGGGTCCTTAGGAGGCATTTGAAATGACCAAATGCAAATGTCATCCGAGGGACCTGACGGTGACGTCCCCAGAAAGTCCTGCACCGGACATCACGCAATAACCAAACGATAACTTGCTCCGGACGTCAATAAGGTCACCGGAACGTCCGCTAGAGAACATGACGTTCGGGACCAATCGGGGACGTTGTGAATGTCGGCATGAGGTCCGGGGGACGTCCCGTGTTTGTCGGGTAATACCATACCAAATCGCGTTTCATGTTTTTTTTTATACCATCGCGGAAATATAAACGTATAGCTACGGTATAGGCTAAATCAAGGGGAAATAATGAGTACGTCTATTCTAAGGTATAGTCCACAAAAATAGACTTGATAGGCCCGCCAAACACTGCTGGAACTTTAAGAACGAACGATATTTTGCGAACGAAAACGTTAAACATAGGCCTACCTGAACTGTTCGGAACGGAACGTTTGAAAAATAATTTCGTTTTCAAGCCCTGGTGTAGACTATTAAAGGCAATTACACATAATGTTGTAGTCGGTACACATGTGTTTGTGTGTGTTTGTGCGAGAGAGGGAACGATTTTACCTCAGTGCGAGGCAAGAAGTCTGGATCAGCCTTGATTCGCCCAATGATCTCACAGAGAATGATTCCGAATGCAAAGACATCCACCTGAATAGAAAAAGGAACACAAACACACACTTCAAAGACTGTATTGATGGCTGAATAGGCCCAATGCACAAGTCACACTGGTCAATCTGACTTAACATACATGTAAAACACACACATTCTACACAGAATCTGTGAAACTGGATGCAGTACTGTACGTTAGTAACAAAGCATGTGATTGTTTAAACAGCAAGTGTGCTGGTTTCAAGTGCTCTTTAGGCCAGTATTCTGAAAGTCTTTATAATGTGCTCATGCTGAACTAAACACTTCAGCTCCAATCATTTACCATACCTGCAGTTAGTGTTTACAGTGCACACTTTGCCTGCCAGTATTCTGACAGTGTAACAGAGTGTCTGTTGCCAAAGTCATGCATCAGCATTCCACAGAAATCATTCGCTGATTGATTTTCTTGCTAGCCCTAATTTAATTACCATCTATGCCCTAGACCCCTTTGGTGCGTGTGTGTGTGTGTGTGTGTATATATATAAAAGTCTGTTAGACTTGGACTGCTAGAACAAATTGCTGGCTTTTCAGACTGTATTCCAGTCTCTGTCAACAACTGGGCTATTAACACCAGTAAGCCAGACCATAGCCTTAGCTAGCACTGGGCCGGCAGCTGGAGCAAGGCTATTATGGTGGAGAGGTATTGTTGTGGCCTACCTTCTCATTGTATGGCTCTCCTCGCAGCACTTCTGGTGCCATCCAGTAGGGGGAGCCCACGATGCCCAGCCTGTTAGAGCAGTCACTGAGGAATGAAAACACACACACACGCTCTGAGACCATCACTGAACCAGCCTGTGCTGGAATAGGCCAGAGCCGAGTACTGAGTGATTTGAGACTGGGGGGGGGGTAGAGGGAGAGGAAACACTCTCTTCAGTATTGTGACATTTGTTTTTGTACTGGTAAGTATGCAGTTGGGAACGTGGGGCTTTCTGCATGCTCACTGTCATCTCCAACAGAAATGGAACGAGACATGGGGCACAAGGGAGGGAGAGGGAGAGAGGGAGAGGGAGAGGGAGAGAGAGCAATGGACGAGGACACAAGACACAGGGAGGGGGGAAGAGAGAGAGCTCAGACAGAATTACAGCCCCCAGTGTAAACACGGTTAGGGAAGTAGAGAAAAAGCGAGGGAGAGAGTGCGAGAGCTTGGGATGGAATAGTTTGACCTTATTTGGATAGCTTACCAAAAAACTCAGTATATCTACCCACTACCCCCTCCTTTCCCTCAAGTCTCTCTCCATCTCTCTCTCTCTCTCTCTCTCTCTCTGTTTCTCTCACACACACACAAAGTGTGGGTTTGCAAACAGAGGGTGGAAGCACACCACTTCTGTGCACACACACACACGGCTTTGACAACATCTGTTGTCTCAGAGCAGCTGTGTGTGTGTGTGTGTGTGTGTGTGTGTGTGTGTGTGTGTGTGAGCATGCAAACAAATTGTACACAGCACATAATAGCTAACTATTCTTATTCAAATGCAAACATCTGGCTATTGTGCTACCGAATCCCAAAGAGCACTTTAAAATAACCCCCCCCCCACCCCGGTAGCATTCCGGGCATCATGTCTATTCACGGTGAAATCTATCTTGAGATCTATTCCAGTATTACGTGAGCACCTGGCGATGCACCGAGACGCAAGTGAGACGGCTGACAGGGATTCTGTGGTCTCCTCGCTGACTCACGCCACAGATCACGTCTCACGTCTGCTCCACTCACTGGAGGGGTCACGTATTTCAGACGCTTTTGGGAGGGGGTCCTGAGTGTGTGTGTGCGTGCGTGAGCCCTTCATATGGCACATACACACACTGTTGGGTGGAAATATTATGGCTCTGGGCATTTAAGGGACTGAGAGATAGCTCTGTGTGCTTATGAGTGTGAGGGAGAGACATTGTCAGTGTGTGTGAGTGTGTGTGTGTGTGTTGCAGTCAAGACCAACTAAACAAAGACCAACTCCTGACCAAGTCCAGAGAGTATCAAGACTAAGACAAGAGTTAAGACCAAATCAAGTCCAACACAAGACCAGAGCCAACTTTTATGCCAGAGGATTTGGCCGACACCCATCTGCTCGATCCCAGAACACAACAGCTTCTTCTACTTCATCTTCACCTGTGTCCCGTAGTCAGCTGCACGCATGTGAAGGGTGAGCGGGGACAGCCGTTAAGAAAAGTAACGTCTCTTTCAAATGATGAAATTCAATTTTACATCCAATCACAGTATTGTGTTAAAAAAAAAACAAATACATTGTGAAATAGCCGTCTGGTCTAGAAATACCTAGAAAAACCTTGAGTCCTCCATGTCCAAGCGAGACCAAGTAAAAAATATTGTCAATTGCTGTCAAGTACTACAACACTAGTGTGGTGTGTACGTGTACGTGTGAGATGATTTAAAAGACCTAAGCAGAAATCTCAGCAACATAAACAGACACAGTGGGGTGGATGTTAGAAAGCTACACACCCACCCACCTCCCATCTCTCCCTACATAAACAAATAACACCGCACAGACTTCCCTACACAAACACACAAATGTAGAAATGTCTGCCCTGAAGATTGGGGACAACTAACGAGCCAAACCCCAGAGTGCAAATGTACTGGGATGTATGAGTAGGAGATAGAGAACACTGAAGACACAGTGTAGATGAACACACAGATAAGGGGAGTTAGAGAGGGTGTGAGAGCAACAGCTAGAGCGAGTGAAGGATAAGAAAGAGGAAAAGGGAGGAGGATGAGAAGGGTGTCGAGGTCACCTATCTGATTGGGGATCTTATCAGGAGCATTGGATTGAGGAGTTTACTGACCTGCAGTCCGGAATCTTCTCAGCGAGACCAAAGTCCCCCACCACAGCAGTGCACAGGCCAGCCTCCCAGCGCACCAGGCAGTTCTACACGCACACACACACACACACACACACACACACACACACACGTATACATGTACACACGCCGACCATGCAGACAAAGAAGCAGAGAGCCGTAGGGCAAAGGTCAAATACCTTAACCTGTCAGATAAGAGAAGGAATGTCTGTGTGTGTGTGTGTGTGTGTGTGTCTCTACCTTTGACGTCAGGTCCCGGTGAAATATTCCTTTACTGTGCAAGTACTGCAGACCTTTGCTGATGTCCAGCGCAAGGTTGATCCTTGTTGCCCATGGCAACATTATCTCACTGTCCAACAGCTGCTCCAAGTTCCCCCCGTTAATATACTGCAACACACACACATATATATTAGTGTCCAGAATAATTACATTTGGTGTGTACCTAACACAACACACCTGTTATGGTCAGTGTGTGTGTTTAATGATGGTGTGTGTCAGGAGTTAATACCTCAGTCAGAGCGTGCAGGTGGCCCTCATGAACACACACACCCACAAACCTGCACAGAGAAACAAAGACACACACACACACACACACACACCGACATCTCAGTTTCAAAGCAAAACACAGACATGCACACACAGCCTTGTGCTGACAAAAAAAAAAAAAAAACAGTGACAAGTTCCTTCAGGATCCCACCACTCATGTGTGTGTGTGTCTGTGTGTGTCTGTGTGTAAAATTGGGAAACGACACACATACCCTGCGGGTGCTAAGAAGCACAATTTCTGAAGTTTTAATGAGTCTCCTCACATGCCACAGCTGGTCAAAAACTTAAACCACCTCGCAAGCCAAAGAGAACTGACAGCTGGCACTATGCCCATTTTAAAAGCAGAACAATCAATTTCTCCATTACACACAATCACACTTTCCACACTCTTGATGACACACACACTTTCAGAGTATGGGTGCACATGTTTGCATTGCCGGGCGGGCGAGAGAGAGAGAGAGAGAGAGAGAGAGAGACACACAGAGACACACACACCATAATGCACTGCTCACATTCCCAAACACAGCGGTTCAGTGACTAATGACCAACTTGGTGATTAATGGCTCTGCAGACATTTCTCAGTCGCTCTCTTTATTGTCTACGCCAATGTGGTGGGAAATGTACCGAAACAATGCCAAACATTTTGCAACTCCAGTGTGTGGCAAGTTGCGTCAAGCAGAATTAAATATGCCAAATATGATTAGTAACCTATTGAAACATAAGAATACAATCACATCATCAAAGTGGAGAGATCCATGAAACAGTTCAGTCACAACCTTGTTCAGGCATTGGAGTTGGGATGGAAAGAGAAGAGCCTACCAGGGAAAAGAAATGACATCAAGTACTGCGCAAAGGTTTTTGCCATTTTTTTGCCGTATGTAAGAAATGTCTTTCAATTAATCATAAAATGGCCCTGATATGTCACTAGACATTAAGAAATCATGTTCATTTCAAATACTTATATCACTGACAACAGTAGTCCGGCCAGGATATTGTCATTTAAAAAGTGAAGTTGTAGCCCTCAACTGATGTTTATGTCGTCATGTTGTGTTTTGGCCTGATGCGCCACCCTCCACCTATCTACTAATCACAAAGTCAGTAGTGTTTCAGCATCCTGGTTGCCAGCTCTGCCAGTCAGGGGGGAGGGGGAGGGGATACACAGCTCTACAGTAATTTGAAAGTGATTGCAGTACCAGTTTTGGCCACTATCTTACATACGGTTCCTTTAAATGTATGCCGGTAAATAGAAAACGTCACATTTAGATAGTCAAAATTATTTCTCAAATAGAGAAATCAGTTAAGGTATTCTTGTTTTCTGCACTTTGCGTGTTGTTAACTGATAAAACATACTAGCGAGTGTGCTATTCTCTCAGGCATGCAGAAAGTACAGGTAGTGGAGGAATATTTGAACAGGAAGTGTGAAGTACGTGGTAAGTATTTCTGCACACTAATGTTTAGGGGAGAAACATGGTAGTGGTTGAATCTTGATTCTAGGAATGCAAATTTTGGAGCATGTATAACTATGTGAGTGCTGTGGGCAGTCTAATTAGATAAGAATGAGGGCATGTTTATGTAGGTGACAGCCAGTGCAGTATACTCATTAGGATGCAGAAGCAGCATGTTTGAACTTCAGTAGTGAGTAGAGTTGGGTTGGCAATGCCTAAGTATGCAAGTTGAGTGTACTCACCACTAGAGGAGATTGGGGTTAGAATGTTGAGGTGAGGTGTGGTTGTGTGAGGTGAGGGGGGGTTAGTCTGTGAGGTGAGTATACTCACCTAAAGATGCTGGGTTGGCATGTCTAAGTTTAAGTATGCGAGTTGAGCGTACTCACCTGAGGATGTTGGGGTGGCAGAGGCGGTTCATGAGCTGCACCTCCTTCAGCATGTTGGCTCTGTTGGAGGCCATCGTGTTCATTTTCAACGCCATCACCTGACCACTTGTCCTATGCTGCACCTGAACAGAGCATGAAGGGGGCTACTGTCATTACCAGCTTTCCTCTGAGAGGCTCTTCAGCTGCCCACTCCTCCCCAAACAGACACACACACCTTAACTGGCTCTCACTCTCAGAGCCTCTTCATGAGAGCCTCTGTTGGTCACACACACACACGCACACACACACGCACGCACACACACGCACACCCTCGCCACACTTAACAGAGAGCACCTTTCATGAGACAACAGTTTACACAGGTCTGCTTTTACATGCCGCTTTATCTGATCAAAACCCTCATGATTAAAGTATTTACTTCATGCTTAAAAAGGCCACCACACTCTCCCTCTCACAGTGGTGCAATTCATTGTGGAAAGTGATGACTTACATGCCTGCCTCCGCCAAGAACTGCCAACATATAGCTTCCCAAGCTTTTAGTCTTCATTGGGATGAAGCAATGAATGAGGGGCACTAAAGTGAATAAGTGGTTGTACCAGGGTAAGGATTTATGAGGTTTAATCAATTAAAGTTCAATTTGATTAAAGAAGTTACTTAAGGTGGAAGCAATGCTACATCCACCCCATCTGGTTACCACACCCCTTTGAGACTTTGAAGATCTACTTTCATTTGTTAAAAGCCTTAGAATGTTATCTCTATGGCGTTCAAAATCCAAAGCCCTACACACAGTTTCCTGACGGCTGTGGAATCAGAGTGGAAATCCAGATCCAGGTGGTACCACAGTGCTCAGTACAGATCTTTCCCTTCCTTGACATGTTCCTTGCATGCATTTATCTAAACAAATACAGTGGAATTCTGAAAGAGCGAAAGAATCAACACTGATTAAAAAATAATTAACTTTGGGAAGCACTGTGGTGCAAGAGGCTGCAGGATCCATTCGAGTCCAGGTGCCCACAGGGATCCTGGTTCAAATCTGACCTGAGGTCATTTCCCAATCCAACCTCATCTCTCTTCCACTCACTTCCTGCCACTCTTCACGGTCTTATCTGTTTAAAATAAATATCCTGTGGCATAGATAGCACATGTACCACATACAGTCTGTTAAAGTGGAAAGATATTTCCCTGCATAATATTATTGATTAAAAAAAAGACAGTAAAAAGATGAATAAATATAGCATATTGCCGATTTTGTGAAATATGTGCTCAGCTATATGGGGCCAGCTTGAGCGTGCACGCACGCACACAAAAAAATAAATTAAACTTAAACTTATTTTTAATGCTACTACTTACAATAGTGTTTTTCCACACATGTGCGCACACACACACTTAAAAAAATGTGTTGATCAATCTTGAATGACACAGGGAAGACCTCTGTCCCACCACAAACATTACCAAATCCACCAATCAACATTGCATAGACGCACACGCACACATAACCTGACTTACACATCCTTTCTGCCTCAGTTGACAGGCAACCATACACTTTCCCTCCATATTAATAAAGGCTTAAACTACACTCTCTGCCATGTCCCACACAACACAGGTACTCAGTCAAAGCTAGGTACTGTATATTATAATTATTAGTTCTAATTCAGATCTGTTGAATGAATGAAAATGAATCAGTCACACAGGGATTAAGTCTATGATGTACAGTATATGTTCTGCCATGCCACATGATTGACTTCTTAAAGCACACTCAAGATTAATACGGTCATTAACTTTATGCAATCACTCGCTCTAACTGATGTTGGGAGTGATTACACTCGAAAGTATATTTATTGACCATATCATAGTCCCGAAGTCCTGAATGCTGAACGCTCTAAAATGACGACAGATGGGACCTCACCTTTTCTGTGCCAACAAATCAATGGGTATAACTAGGAGTGGGGTGCAGAGACTGGGAATGCTGACGGGGTGAGGAGATTGGGAATGCTGACGGGGTGGAGTGTAGTGGGGAGATTGGGAACGCTGACGGGGTGGAGTGTAGTGGGGAGACTGGAAACGCTGACGGGGTGGAGTGTAGTGGGGAGACTGGGAACGCTGACGGGGTGGAGTGTAGTGGGGAGACTGGGAATGCTGATGGGGTGGAGTAGAGTAGGGAGATTGGGAATACCGGAGTGGGGATGCTGACGGAGCAGAGCGGAGATGGTGTGAGTGGCCTTAGGTCTGCAGCACACTTGCACAAGCTTACGGCCGGACCAGGAGCTGGCCTGCTTTCCCTCAGTAAACACAGTCAGAGATTAATCCAAGCCAATTTGCACTCAGCAACACTTGGAATGGCTACTCAATACCAGCTCTGTGTGGAGAAGGAAAATGTGTGCGTCACTGTGCATGCCACTTAGTGAAAGGCGATGACATGCTGTGGAGAAGATTAACATGACTGAATAAATGTAGATGCATTGTAGTGTTGCTCATCTGTTTGCTTCTAACATCAGGGGGATTCCAAATCAACTGTGTGTGTGTGTGTGTGTGTGTGTGTGTGTAAAATCCTAAACCCACTATGAGGGGGCATATATTGCACATAGCTTTCCTATGACACAGAATACAGATTCATTCCCCGTGGATTACAAACTCCTCTGGATGGAGATAGAGAAGGTTACAGTGAGAGAGGGGAAAGAAGAGACAGAACGACAGAAAAGTATGCACAAAAGAGTGATGGACACCCATTCAAACGACAACTAGTCCTGGGTTTGCAACTTTCACTCATTTATGACCTAGTGCACAAGTGAATAACCACTATGCACTAGCGCCTTGCATCACTTACTCCATTAGCTGTCAACTATTAAATGAAATCGCATTTTGGTAATTGAGTTACTAGCTTTTCCTATTATTATTATTTATCTGACATTGGAGTCTATGGCAGTCTATGGAGTATTTACAGACCTCTAAACCCAGCCATCTAGCGCCACCAACAGGTCAAAATCTGGCCGAAAATTATGAAATTTGGTACACTGATTCAGCACTGTCCCATGATCACTCTCACCAATTTACAGAACTCTATGCCCAACACTCTAGCGCCACCAATGGGTCAAAACTGGATTGCATTAACGCATGTGACCATTGAACGGTGCATCAGATTTTCACAAATCAGGCACTGTTGGTATCCCTGGACTGACCTAAGTTCAATGACTCCTATTATGTCACTTTCCGCCATATTGGACCTCCGCCATATTGGATTTAGTCCAAACTACGAAAAGTTTCAGAGGTTACAAATTTCATCCGATTTTCACAGAACTTGGCAGAGATGATATTCTGCCCGAGCCGCACAAACGATACTTGTCAGATTTTTCATTTAGATTTTTGTTTGCCCGTGACAGCCAATCAAATATGGTGATGAAGCCGCCAAACAGGAAGTGGACTAACATCTCCATGACGCTTTGAGTTAACATAACAAAACTCGATACCATTAGTCAGGACACTGTCCCAATCACTCATTTTTTATGCATATACATTGAACACTCTAGTGCCACCACCAGTTCAATGCTGGACATGCGTTCATGCGCGTGATCCTTGACTCTTTTGTCTGATTTTCACAATTGAGGTAGCGTCTTAATCCTTGGAACATCCCAAGTTCATCGACCCCTATACCATCACTTTCCGCCATATTGGACCTCCGCCATATTGGATTTAGTCCAAACTCTACGAAAAGTTTCAGCAGTTACAAATTTCATCCGATTTTCACAGAACTTGGCGGAGATGATCTTCAGACCGAGTCGCACAAACGATGCTTGTCAGATTTTTAATTTCAAGTTTATTTATTTGTGACAGCCAATCACACATGGCGACAATAACGCCTTACAGGAAGTGGGCTAACATCTCGGCTATGCTTTAAAGTCCAAACTTGGTACAGGGACTTGGTATCCGATTGTGGGGACACACTACGAAATTGGCATCATGTGGCCTCTATAGGGGGCGCTGTAATACAGGAAGGGAGCTTGTATCTCAGCAACGCTTCGGAGTAAAAAGTCCAAACTTGGTATAAGGACCTGTTACCTGATTATGATGACTCACTAGGAAATTGGAATCATTTGGCCTCTATAGGGGGCGCTGCAATACTGGAAGTGAGCTCCTATCTTAGCAACGCTTTGATGTATGAAGTCCAAACTTGGTACAGGGACTTGGTACCTCATTGTGAGGACACAGTAGGAAATTGGCATCATTTGGCCTCTATAGGGGGCGCTGTAATACAAGAAGTGGACTCATATCTCAGCAACGCTTCGTTGTATGAAGTCCAAACTTGATACATGGACATATTAGCTGATTGTGAGGACATGCAAGGAAAGTGGTCTCATTTGACCTCTAAGGGTGCTGTAATAAAGAAAGTGAGCTCACATCTCAGCAACACTTTGGTGTATGAAGTCCAAACTTGAGGGACATGGTAGCTGATTGTGAGAGCGCACAAGGACATTGGTGTAATTTGGCCTCTAGGGGCGCTGTAACAAAGTAAATGAGCTTATTTCTCAGCCATTCTTTATCCAATGGCAATCAAACTTGCTGTGAGTGCTTGCTCATGGCATGGCAATGCCATTCCTGTTATAGCGCACTGCTTGGCCCCCGCATTGCTGCTTGCAGCTATATTTGGTTGATTGGTTTGGGAAATACCTTAAATTCTCTGATTGTAGCTTCTTAAACTTGAATATTTTCACCTTTAAACACTCCTCTGTGACCGCAAACTAAATATCGTTGGTGTATGCACAAAACAAGGCATTTGAGGACAGGCCTTGGATAGCACAGATTGACTTTTTTTTCCACCATTTCCTGTCATTTTATCAACCAAACTGATAGATTAATCCAGAAAATCATTGACAGATGACTACTAAAACTAGATGTACCGCATATCGGTACAAAATATGACCGCCGCTCAGTCCTGTACATCCGTTCCGCGAAAATAAATCACACTTCAATTTGTCTCCATATTTTACTCCATCCCCCACTCTTGAAACTTTTGTGTATGCTTGTTTGGCATGCCTGAGTGTGTGTGTCGGGCTGCACAGAAAGTAGCCTACTGGTGCTGAAAAGGTGAATAGATTGTAGAATAGCCAAAGAAGATGTAGCATTGTTATAAAACCTTTAAAATCTCTAAACAATCACAAGTAGGGCAGTTCATCACAGTTCATCCATTGCAACTGGATTGATGAAAGGTCACTTACACCTGTAGGTTACATTGTATTTGGGAAAAGCAAAAGGTATCAGCATAATGTTATTTATATATTTATTTATTTTTTATGTATTTATAAACAAAAACATCTGTCAGTTCCGTGCCGTTTTCAACAGCTATCAAAAACAGGTCATTTTTGGATGGATGGATTTTTTGTGAATACAATCTTATGTAGAAGAAGAAACATCATCTTTAGTTCATGTAATACTTTATTGTCAATGCACAAATTAAGTAACAGTAGTCTGAAACGAAATGCTGTTTTACATCTAACCAGTGGTGCAAATAACTGACATGTCCAAATGGGCCTGGATGAAATGCGTCGCTAGACTGTTCATTCACATTTTAACCCAAAGTTGAAGAGCTTTTGTCCGTTATTGTTCGTCTAAAATATAGGCTGATTCATGTTCCCTTGCATTGTGTAACTGAGGTCCATGGCTACTCTGGCTTTCATCAGACCAAGCTCAATCTTTTAAGAAATCAAAAAAAATAGCGAGCAGATCAGGCTGGTTCACCCAGCCTAGTCCATAGGCACCGATATTGTTTAATTTTCCGATTGAGATATACACGCTCTGGCTATTCTAAATGCATCAGGAGTTATGACAAAACGGTAACTAACAAACTAGATCCTAATAGAAAGCTGTTAGCTTCCCTAAGCTACAGGTAGGATTATAAGGTAGGCCTATTTACAACATAAATTGTCAATAGGCTATGCTGGCGAAAAATAAAATCTCCTTTGAAACCAATGGCTTACGCCTTTACAGTATCAAGCGGACTTAAACTGTCATATCGTGGGCGAAAAGTTGTAATAACATTCACGCAGCTCCATGAGTCAAGGAAAGCGAATGAAGTAGCCACTTCTACATGGGACCCACTACACAGTAGCTTAAGGTGTGTTGCTAAAGCAGCCATAATGAAATGAAGGTGTCATTGTTTGGATACTTCACACACACATGCTCTTTATTTTCACAGACTACAACTACCAAGCTGGAATCAAAGCACATTGATTCCCTCTCACACACCCTGCACGCACTTAAAAACAAAATAAACAGGCGTCCCCAGTCTCACGCATGTATAGGCAAAACTGTATCAGACCGGTGTAACGTTGGTAAATCTTCCATTGCACAGAATGATTTTGTAGCACGGCAATAAATGACAGTCGACAGATACAAACAGTGCTGCTATCAATTTGTTGGTATAACCGCATTTTATAGTTTTCTACAAATGCAATCAATCAAATGGGCCTCCATCACTCAACCAACGCTAACGGTAACATTACCTAGGTCCTTATTGATATTACAAGATTAACGTACCTGCAGTAAAAACCAAGCATGTCCGATAAAACATCCTCAGATTTATTTCGCTTCAAGAAGAAATGGGAATTACACTTCATGTGAACATCGCCCTATCCTTATTAGATGTTCACAAGTGGTAAACTACAGTCCTTGTAGGAAGCGTCCATTGTTTTCCAACCCACTTTTTAACTTCCAACAAAATTACGCCTCACTGCAACGATGCTCATCTAGTGGACTACTTATCGCTAATACTGAAAATGCAGCCATGATGATGAATATTTATTTTGGCTTTTAATCCTACTGAATTTGTAATTATGTATCGGCCGCTCTAATACCGATAGTATGTGTGCCTGTGCATGTATATGTGTGCACCGCCATTTACAGGCCAATGAGTGTACAGTCACTAAATGTACACAACCTAAATTTTTTTAGACCCCCCCCATGGATGAAATTCTACAAAACTGGCATACCCCCAGAGAATGCCAGGTCAATCATACACATAAAATTTGGTGCAGTTCTGAACATCTTAACTGAAGATGGGGGCATTAAAGCAGAATAATATTGCATTTTCATTTTTTACCGGAAGGGGGGTGCAAATCAAAATGAGTGATTATGAGCCAGGGTTGATGTGGGCCCTTGAGGCCAACATACCATAAAAGATTCTTCATCCTCAGTGCCACGGTTCAGGTAGTTATTTAGGAAAACTGTTTGTTTTATGGTTCGGGGCCCAGCAACGGGTGGGGGGCGGTGGTCGGGGGGGGTGGTGGTCCCCGGGATGAAAATGAAATTTTTCCATAAAGTCTAGTGGGGCTACATACCCACCAAATTTCATGTACCCCGTGGTTCGTGTCCCGGTCTCAATGACCAAAGATTCAGGAAGTAGATGACGGAAAAAATTTTGAATTGTGTGCATGTGCGCGTACAAGTTTATGTTTATGTGTGTGTGTGTGTGTGTGTGTGTGTGTGTTTGCCTGTGTGTTTGCTGTGTTGTGTGTTTGTGCATGCATGCATGCCATGCATATGTCTACTGTGTGAGTATGTGTCATAATATGATTACTGTAAATGTATGTGTGTAAAGTGGTATCTGTTTATGCACATGTGTGCACATGGAATGGGTTAACATGACCCCTGGAGGCAAAAAACATAATGAAAACATTGGTCATCCCAGGCCCTACAGTTCTCAAGATATTCACAGAGAACTGTGTTCTGCCCTATCTTTCCTTTTGGGGGGGGGGTCCAGTCCAGCTGGGGCTACAGATCAAAACGAAAAATGACGGTTCCATGCTATCCATGGGGGGTACATGCCCACCAAGTTTTGTGTACCCGGGTCTTTCAGTGTCCCGAATCCTTGTTGGTGTACGTCACTAAATGTACACATTAATTATTTTATTGTAAGGCCCCCCATGAACGAAAAGTACACAAAACTTGGCATGCATTCGAGGGGGTGTCATAAATGATCCTACACCTTTAATTTCATAGTTTTTAACTTTGTCAGCCAGAGATATTATTGTGATGAAAACACCTAATTTTTTGCTTTTTAATTTTTTAACTAGGTGGCCTTATACATGAAATAAGTGGTAATGGGATGGGTTGACATGCCCTAAAGACCAACATACATTAAAAAAGGTGGACCTCCCTAGGCCCCTACACGGTTGTCGATAGTTTTCAGAATGTCTGTCTCGCCACCTACAGGCCAGTTGGTGTATAGTAACAAATTAATTTATTGTGTGGCCCCCCCCATGAACGGAATTCCACAAAACTTGGCGGCATACAGAGGGTGTCAATGATCCTACACTTCCAATTTCGTGCAGTTTTGACTATGTTAGGTCACAGATACCTTCAATTACAACACCTCATTTTCACTTTTGTGTTTAAACTAGGTGGCTATACATGAAAGGAGTGGCGTGGAATGGGTTGACATGGCCCCTTGAGATCAACATACAAAAAAAAAAAAAAAAAAAAAAAGAAAAACCTCCTAAACCCCACGGTTTTGAGATATTCACAGAAAACTGTGTCTGCCCTACCCTCCCTTCGGGGTCCAGTCCAGCAGGGGCTACAGATCAAAACGAAAAAAACAATGGTTCCATGCTATCCATGTGGGGTTACATGCCCACCAAGTTCGTGTACCCGGTCTTTCAGTGTCCCGAAATCATTGACCTGAAATTTGGGCATCGCGAAAAAAAAAAAAAAAAAGAAAAGAAAAGAAAAAAAAAAATCTGACTAAACCTTTCCGCTGCTTTGTAAAAGTCATAATAATTGCTCTTTACTGCCGTACTTCTGACATCCACTATACAGAACATCCAAACATGGCTGCTATTCCCAATATACACTTGGAGCACATTCCCATGCTATTTTTAAAGGAGACTTCTCTAGATCACACACCAGGTGACTGCTGGACTGAACGGCTAGAGGAGTGATGGATCCCAAGAGTGAGACAGGTTCTTCCCGTCTGCTACACTAGCATTTCACAGCTGTAATTTCATCAACATTGCGCTCTTGTGTTTCCTCATTCTGTACGTCATATACTGTACAAAGTCCCTCTCTCTCTCCACAAAATGTGGGACCTACCTGCGCAAGCTGAGACAAATTTTACATTCAATGGCCAAGCTACCCTGAACTTGTGTGTGTGTGCATACCAGTCTTCATGGTCTACAGCAAAAACATTCTCCACAACTTTTCATGTCAACACAAGCCCGACAGGTCAGTTTCTCCACATCTACCCCTGACACCTTACCTGGGGGAGTGTGTGGAGTGCGTGGTGTGTGTGGGGATGGGCAGTGTTTATCCAGGGTGTGGGGAGACTAGGGGACAGTAGGTACAGGAGAGCACTCACTATGAGTGTGACACACACACACACTTATATGGACATGTAAACCACAGTGACAAAAAAAAACAAATAATTCAGAGCAAATGCAACACAAGAATAAAACTTGGGAAAAGTAGCATTTCGCCTAAAGATGTTTTGCACTAAAACACTCCCTCTTTCCAGGAAACAGACACAGACACACAAGGCCTTTTAATGACTGACAACAGCACAAGCCCTGACTAGAGTGCAACTGAGAAGGGGACAGACAGGCAAAGGAGGGAGGAGGGAGGAGAGAAAGAAAGAAAGAAAGAAAGAAAGAAAGAAAGAAAGAAAAAACAGACAGAGACAGAGACAGAGACAGACAGACCCAGGAAAGGGAGAGAAAGATTGACTGGGTTGTGGGGAGACAGAATAAAAAAAACAAAAGAGATAGATGTAAGAGAGATGTGAGGTGAAGTTGAACTAGTTTTAAAATCTCCCAGCCAATCAGAGTGGTTCTTAACCCTTTGTTGCTACTTAGTGACATCTCGACCCCAGAAGACGGATAGGAATATTTCTCCCCCCAATGTGCGTGTGTGTGTGTGTCTGCATTTCCAAGACCAGGAGGGTGTGTGAGTTACTATGAAAAACAAAACTGTTTGGGGCATTTACTTTTACGAACAGCAGCTTGCACAAATACCAGATTTTGGCACATTTGTCCCGTAAGCATTCCCTGCCCTGTGTAAAGTAGAGTCCATGAATTAAAAATGTGTGTTGGCTATAAACACTATGATACTTGCATCAGATAACTGTTTTCAGTTTGTCTATGTATACTGTATCGGTCCTTATCAAATAAACTAATAACTAGATGTACCGCGATAGCCGGTACAAAAATATGACACGCCAGTCCTGTACATCCGCTCCACAAAAATAAATCACACTTCAATTTGTCTCCATATTTTACTCCATCCCCACTCTTGAAACTTTTGTGTATGCTTGTTTGGCATGCCTGAGTGTGTGTGCATGCGGCTGCACAGAAAGTAGCCTACTGGTGCTGAAAAGGTGAATAGATTGTAGAATAGCCAAAGAAGATGTAGCATTGTTATAAAACCTTTAAAATCTCTAAACAATCACAAGTAGGGCAGTTCATCACAGTTCATCCATTGCAACTGGATTGATGAAAGGTCACTTACACCTGTAGGCTACATTGTATTTGGGAAAAAGCAAAAGGTATCAGCATAATGTTATTTATTTATTTTTTATTTTTTTATGTATTTATAAACAAAAAACATCTCTGTCAGTTCCATGCCGTTTTCAACAGCTATCAAAAAAACAAAGGTCATTTTGGATGGATGGATGTTTCTTCTTCTACATAAGATTTTAGTCATCTTTAGTTCATGTAATACTTTTATTGTCAATGCACAAATTAAGTAACAGTAGTCTGAAAACGCTATTGTTAATGCACAAATTAAGTAACAGTAGTCTGAAACGTTATTGTTAATGCACAAATTAAGTAACAGTAGTCTGAAACGAAATGCTGTTTTACATCTAACCAGTGGTGCAAATAACTGACATGTCCAAATGGGCCTTGATGAAATGCGCCGCTAGACTGTTCATACACATTTTAACGGGCCAAAAGTTGAAGAGCTATTGTCCGTTTTTGTTCGTTGTAAAATATAGGCTGATTCATGTTCCCTTGCATTGTGTAACTGAGGTCCATGGCTAGTCTGGCTTTCATCAGACCAAGCTCAATCTTTTAAGAAATCAAAAATAAATAATGGGCAGATCAGGCTGGGTTCACCCAGCCTAGTCCATAGGCACCGATATTGTTTAATTTTCCGATTGAGATATACACGCTCTGGCTATTCTAAATGCAAAATGCATCAGGAGTTATGACAAAACGGTAACTAACAAACTAGATCCTAATAGAAAGCTGTTAGCTTCCCTAAGCTACAGGTAGGATTATAAAAGTAGGCCTATTTACAACATAAATTGTCAATAGGCTATGCTGGCGACATAAAATAAAATCTCCTTTGGAAACCAATGGCTTACGCCTTTACAGTATCAAGCGGACTTAAACTGCCATATCGTGGCGAATGTTGTAATAACATTCACGCAGCTCCATGAGTCAAGGAAAGCGCGAATGAAGTAGCCACTTCTAAATGGGACCCACTACACAGTAGCTTAAGGTGTGTTGCTAAAGC
Source organism: Alosa alosa (assembly GCF_017589495.1). Taxonomy (NCBI): domain Eukaryota; kingdom Metazoa; phylum Chordata; class Actinopteri; order Clupeiformes; family Clupeidae; genus Alosa; species Alosa alosa. The sequence continues at coordinate 3,479,656 of NC_063212.1, forward strand.
AGCCATAATGAAATGAAGGTGTCATTATTTGGATACTTCACACACACATGCTTTTAATTTCACAGACTACAACTGCCAAGCTGGAATCAAAGCACATCGATTCCCTCTCTCACACCCTGCACGCACTTAAAACAAAATAAACAGGCGCCTCAGTCTCACGATGTATAGGCAAAACTGTATCAGACCAGTGTAACGTTGGTAAATCTTCCATTGCACAGAATGATTTTGTAGCACGCGCAATAAATGACAGTCGAAAAGATACAAACAGTGCTGCTATCAATTTGCTTGGTATAACCACATTTTATAGTTTTCTACAAATGCAATCAATCAAATGGGCCTCCATCACTCAACCAACGCTAACGTAACTTTACCTAGGTCCTTATTGATATTACAAGATTAACGCATAGTAAAAACCAAGCATGTCCCATAAACATCCTCAGATTTATTTCGCTTCAAGAAGAAATGGGAATTACACTTCATGTGAACATCGTCCTATCCTTATTAGATGTTCGCTGCGGTAAATTACAGTCCTTGTAGGAAGCATCCATTGTTTTTCCAACCCACTTTTAACTTCAAACAAAAATTACGCCTCACTGCAACGATCGCCATCTAGTGGACAAACCACTACTTCTCGCCAATACTGAAAAATGCAGCCATGATGATGATGAAATATTTATTTTGGCTTTCTTTTAATCCTACTGAATTTGTAATTATGTATCGGCCGTTCTAATAATCGATAGTATGTGGGTGCCTGTGTGTGTGCATGTGTATATGTGTGCATATAATGAGTGTACAGTCACTAAATGTACACATAACCTAAATTTTTGGACCCCCCCCATGGATGAAATTTTACTGAAACTTGGCATACCCCCAGAGAATGCCAGGTCAATCATACATAAAATTTGGTGCAGTTCTGAAATCTTAACTGAAGATAGGGGCGATTAAAGCAGAATAATATTGCATTTAATTTTTTTACCGGGGATGGGGGGAAAATGAAATTTTAAGAAAAGTCTAGTGGGGCTACATACCCAAAATTTCATGTACCCGGGTGGTTCGGTGTCCGGCATCAATGACCAAAAATTCCAGGAAGTAGATGACGGGAAAAATTCTTGAATGAATCATGTATGCATGCGTGTACAAGTTTATGTTTATGTGTGTGGGTGTGTGTGTGTATGTGCGTGCTTGTGTGTTTGCCTACGTATGTGTGTTTGTGCATGTGCATGCATGCGCATTATGTCTACTGTGTGAGTATGTGTCATAATGATGATTACTGTAAATGTATGTGTATGCGCATGTGTATCTGTTTATGCACATGTGTGCACATGGAATGGGTTAACATGACCCCTGAGGCAAACATACGGAAAAATTGGTCATCCTAGGCCCTACAGTTCTCAAGATATTCACAGAGAACTGTGTCTGCCCCCACCCTCCTTTCGGGGTCCAGTCCAGCCGGGGCTACAGATCAAAAAACGAAAAATGACGGTTCCATGCTATCCATGTGGGGGTACATGCCCACCAAGTTTTGTGTACCCCGGTCTTTCAGTGTCCCGAACTTTTGTTGGTGTACGTCACTAAATGTACACATAAATTATTTTATTGTAAGGCCCCCATGAACGAAAGTACACAAAACTTGGCATGCATTCGAGGGTGTCATAATGATCCTACACTTTTAATTTCGTGCAGTTTTGACCTTGTCAGCCAGAGATATTGTGATGAAAAACACCTAATTGTTTGCTTTTTAATTTTTAACTAGGGTGGCGCTATACATGAAATAAGTGGTAATGGGATGGGTTAACATGCCCCTTAAGACCAACATACATAAAAAAAAGGTGGACCTCCTAGGCCCTATGGTTCTCGAGATATTTACAGAAAACTGTCTCCGCCACCCCAGGCCAGTTGGTGTATAGTAACATAAATTAATTTATTGTGTGGCCCCCATGAACGGAATTCCACAAAAACTTGGCATGCATACAGAGGGTGTCATAATGATCCCCCCTACACTTCCAATTTCGTGTAGTTTTGACTATGTTAGGTCACAGATACCTTCAATTAACATTGCAACACCTCATTTTTACTTTTTTTTGTGTGTTTAACTAGGTGGCTATACATGAAATGAGTGGTTATGGAATGGGTTGACATGGCCCCTTGAGATCAACATACAAAAAAAAAAATGGTCCTCCTAAACCCTACGGTTTTGAGATATTCACAGAAAACTGTGTCTGCCCCACCCTCCTTTGGGGTCCAGTCCAGCGGGGGGCTACAGATCAAAACGAAAAACGATGGTTCCATGCTATCCATGTGGGGTTACATGCCCACCAAGTTTCGTGTACCCCGGTCTTTCAGTGTCCCGGAATCATTGACGGAAATTTGGGCATGCTAAAAAAAAGAAAAAAAAAAAAAAAAAAAAAAAAAAAATCTGATTCAAACCTATATGATCACCCGCTTAAGCTGGTGCGGCGGTCATAATTATTATTAAATGAACCAGGTGGGTATTTAGCCAGGACACCGGAAAACCCCTAATCTTTGTGATAAGTGCCATGGGATCTTTAATGACCACAGTGAGTTAGGACCGATACAGTATACATCTTCACCAGATCTCCTGCAGCACAGTGGCCACACCACTGCACTAGGACATTGGGATCTTCCAGCAGCAACTCCGTTTTCCAAGGAGGTCTCCCATCCAAGTACTAATAAAGGTCACACTTGCTAGCTTCAGTAATTCAGAAGTGAAGTGAAGTGTCTGGCTGCTACCACAAACACACTTAGCCAAAGCATGTCTTGCTGGACCCCACTGGACAAGACCCCCCACACACACACACACACACACACACACACACACACACACACAAGCTCCTGGTCTGTCAGACATCCAAGACAAACAGGGCATTCCAAACATCATCCTTTTCATTTAAATAACACCCCCTCATTTCCGCAGTCTCAATGTAGGTGTGTGTGTGTGTGGTCCTCTTAAATCTTTTGTAAAGCTCAGCTATTAAACTTTGCACGTGACAAAACTAAAGAAACATCAGGTCCATATCATTTTCAAACTCTATACAGAAGTGTCTCCAACGCCCATGTCAGATATGTAACAGCAACATGACAACCATGCATCATGTGTCAGTCTTCTGTCAGCACCAACTCAGGGAGAAAATGCACTTAGGAGGGGTTCTCAAGTCCTTACAGGCACAAACATTGGTCCATGAAACCACATCACACACAAAGGGTCCATGGTGCACAGAGAGGAAGGGAGGAGAGAGAGAGAGAGAGAGACTAGAAAGAAAGACACACACACACAAATCAAAACAACATACATAGATGTACAGTATGTGCAAAGAAACACACAGGCAGAATAACCCACTCAAAACAAAACACAGCCACACATCACTCACAGAGAGCCTACATGCCCTCTACTCATTTCTGAGTTGATCAGGCGAGTTCCCTTGACGTGCTTAGGGCAGGCCACTCGGGGGTGGAACAAGGTGCATGCAGGACACTTTCGGGGAACAGGGGAACAGGGGGGTGGAACAGGGCGCCGCGCCAGGACACCTCGAGGGGAACAGGGCACAGGGGGTGGAACAGGACACTCGGGGGGTGTAGTCTTCTGCAGGGAGCTCAGGTGTTGTAAGGAGCTCAGGTGTAGGTGCGTGCACACACGGTGGTGTCGACTCTAGGTCAGAAATTAGGTCAGTGAGGCCTTATGAAATCCATAGGTTAATGAGCTACGGAAGTGCATTTCTGCTCAACAGTGAGGTCATCCACTTGTGTTAGTTACTGGCCCACCGAGAAGGGATCCTTGAAGATCAGTGCACACAGGCAAATTGGATGGGGTTGTCAGGCTTTATTAGAAATATCCAATAATAAGGACACTGAGGAGCTCCTTGGAGTCCAATTCTTGAATTCCAAACCCTGTGTGCAACATTTAGAAATGAGAAAGTTTGTGTGTGTGTGTCTGGCTTGTCCAGGATTGCTGTATGCACATATATTTCAATACATATTCTGTAATGTGTGTGTGTGTGTGTGTGTGTGTGTATATAACCTGCACATAAGGCGTGTTTTGCCTCAGCAGCCTCAAGAAAAACACAACCTGTGGGATTTGTTCAAACAAGACGTCTCCAGCAGGCATGTAAGGGTTGCTCAACCTTCCTTGAGCGCAAATACCCACTACTCTGGCTAACTCTTCTCTTCTAGAAAAACAAAACCAACGGAACGGAAGCCACTGCCAGCACGCACACACACACACACACGTGCTGATGGTCCCTCCAACCTCAGACAGAGGCTGATATGCCAGCAAAGGGTATCCTTCTGGACCTAAGGACACATCTGAACAAGCAGACAAGTGTGGTCAAGAGTGTCTGTCCATATTAAATCTAGTTTAAGCAGAGCTATTGTGATCTTAAAGTGGCTATGTGAATTTTTATTTGTTCAATATATCCAAAATAGCAACAGAGTGTGAAGAAATAATGGTTTTCCCACAATGTTCTGTGTAGTCCAGATATGCATGCTACAGCCCTATGCTAGCTTCAGATCCTGTTTGAACCTCAATGCTATGAATGCAAGTCAATGGAAATGTGCACACGTAACGGTGCATTCAAGATAATCCTACAGTCCTGGTGTTTTTCAGTGATAACATTTCAGAGCGACTAGACATAGAATTACTTTTAAAAAGCAATCCGTGTTGAAACGGCCTCATTTTAAATATTTTCAGGGGAACACAATGACAACTTTGTTTGGTTCAGGTAGAGGGTAAATGTAGCCTACTTGGGTTACCCTGCATCCAACTCACTCATACAAACCTACTGTAACTGTAAATCCTTTCATTTACACTGTTTAGAGTCTGGAAACTTAAAGGTCACATTGAACACATCACACAGAGGAGATTTCAGCCCTGATTGAATCACAGCTGCCAACACAGACCCAAAGATTAGCTCATCAGGAGCACCAGTGTAACTAGACATCTAGACCTCACAGCCACACTGTGGACACACTTTAAATGTCAGTCATTTCAATGTGCAGATGCAAACACACACACACACCTCATTAACAAAGAGAATATTTCAGTCTGACTGAATCACAGCCCCCCCAACACACAGACAGGGGCAGGGGTAGAAAAACAAGAGCCAACCATGGCGGGCTCATGGCCTATTAACGGAACCATCCAATCTATTGCCCATTCATCAGCCTTGGTCCACTCCATTCACATTTACATACACAGCTCCATCACTAGTGACATTTTAAAAAGGGCTGCTCTTAATTAAAGTGGAGGAGCTAGCTCATTTGTAGTAAATCACCATGAATTGGAGTCAGGTGGCAGGAAAGGGGGCACACAAGGCCATGACCAGGATCAAAGGACGTGGTAATGGCTCACTGTGCTATGCTCTCCTTCATACAGAATTAAAGAGGGAAGGGTTCCTTTGCACATGTCAAAAATGCCTCTCTTGTTTCAAGGCTTCGCTCAACTGTACAGTGTTCAGGTGTCAGATGGCCGGCTACTAGCGCCACCTGCTGCTGCTAAATGCTGATGGTGCATGCCTCAAACACGGCAAAACGGACTGTAAAGGGGGTATTTAAAAGGCGGTCTGCGCGATGTCAATTGAAAAAGATGCAACGGGTTTTTACAAGTAGGCTAAACTTAATCTCCGCAACTGCGACAGGGGGAGACTCTTACCTTGAAAACTTCGGAGAAAAATCCCGAGCCAATTTTCTCGCAGAAAAAGTCGTCTATCCTCGCCAGGCTGGACACAGCGCTCCGGAGGGCTCGGTAGGAGGAGGGCCTCATTCGGTGGGGTCCATGGACTGGACCGTCCAATCCGTCCTCCTGGTCGTCGCGGTCCATCCTGACCGTTGCAGAGGGGGGCAAGTGCGCACTCAGTCTCAGAACTCAGTGGCGGTGTTTACACTTCCCATGTCCGAAGCTACGTGAGCGAACAGCAATTACCTTCGCGCAACAAGACCAAGTTTCAAACAACAGAATATGACTTTAAACAATCCTGCTTCGTTTTCATTTCGGTCTGGATGGCTCACGATCTCCTACTTTAACTCTGGCGAGCTATTCAGACGCCGTTTGACATCCGGCATTGGCCCAATTTGTTTGGTTCCGAGCCCAACGTCACTCACGTCCAGTGAGATGAAGTGCAAGTGCATCACTGGTGTGCTCCACCGCACCCACGACGCACCGAGTTGCTGACTGCACAGCGGGCCCTACCACAGCTTGCATGCCTCACTTCCACAGACGCCAGACATTCCGCCGGATGATGCGTGGCTACTAGGCTACTCGGCTCCTGCTCAGCTGCATGAAAACGACTCGCCCCTGCAACAGAAACAGAGAAAAAGTGTGATAAAACATAGAAGTATGCCCCTCAATCAGCACAATCTCCAGCCGAACTAAAAGGCAACACCAACACTTTGTAACTTAAATAATAGTTCGCCTATGAGGTTGGATCTTGTTACTCTTTTCCCGTGATTATTCCAGAAAAATGACCGTGCGATTTGACGCATAAACCTTTAAAAGGCTGATCTTACAATGTCGGAAACATGTAGTCCCCAACGTGAACACGGTCTTCTGCTACCATAGCTGAAGATGCATTATAAATAGCTCTCTCAAAGTCTAAGTTCGACTGCGCGACTTTTAAAGCGAGGACAGACTTTGAAGCATCGCGATTGCATTTTTAAAGGTATAGTTTAAACAGGACAATATAACATAAGGGGAATTACCTAATGTGAAGAGATGTTCCCACACGTTTTGAGTCCTATTTGACCCCAAACACCTTCGTCATTCGTTTCCCTTAGTGTCTTCTTATCTGTGCCCGTGTCACGTTACCGAGTTTTTTATTTGACTAATTAATCATCCCCGCTGCTCCCGCGCCAACACGACTCGATGCCTGCTCGAGCCTCTGCAGCGTGAGTCGTAGGTTATCTATGGTCTGCTGCACCGAATGAGCAGCGTGACTCTTGCTTCCAATTGGAGGCGAAGGGGCGGGTCCAAGTCATGTCTCCCCTGCGCCACAGCTATATTTTTTTTAACAGCCCTCACCTCACCTGCAAGCCTGGCCTGGGAAAGCGACCGATAAGACGTTTTCCCAGCAAATCATCAGAGCAGGACATAGATTAGGAACATGCGGATTTTCTCAGTGTTTTTCCCTGTCCACTGTCCACCTCTTTAAAGCTGTTTTGACATGTCCACTTTTGTGGTGGGCCCACTTCATGAAGCAATGTATTTGTAGGCCTACTATACTAGCTGCTAGGCAACATGACACACGAGGTCACAGCAATGTGTTTTGTGTGTGCGTGTTGGAGAGGTTAGGCACCCATGTTTAATTCATACATGGCTTTACCAGTTAGCTTTTCGAAAGGTTTGAAGGCGATACGAGACACATGATACCGAGGTCAAAACAGCCCATGAACAATGAGAAGCGAATTAATAATTGAGAGCTCTGCTGACTTAATTCACTGCCATTAAAACGGTGTTTGTTTTGATACTGCCTGTAGTAAAGGTGATATAGAGGGTGAGCAGAAATGGTGCAACCTGGTTATCTCACAACAATGACTCAATCTCAATGCATAAAAGTTAGGCCTATTCAAATGGTGTGGAAAGTTATTGATTAATCCATTTGCAAGTGGAGTGTTCTAGGATAAATTATTATTAATGATTAAAGCAGGAATAAAAGCAGGCAGTACAAGTGGCAATTATGTTGAATGTTTTTTTTGTAGGCCTACTGGGTGAACTGTAAGTGAATCAGACTTCTGAAGAACTCATGGAAACCTGCAAAGAGCAATTACTGGATGTTGGAAAACACTGCAGATGTCACAGATCAGTGTCCAGTGCAGTGTTGCAGTCGAGTTCTGAAATGAAATATGTTTCCTCTGTGATTAAGGCAAATGACACACACACACACACACACACACACACACACACACACACACACACACACACACACACACACACACACACACACACACACACACACACACACACACAGCTGTTTTCTTCCCCCTCCCACACATCATCCTACAAGTGGTAATGACCATGAAGTACTGCCTCCATTCATTTCAGAGCCTGATGCTAGGCTAGTTAAGCCAGAAATATACTCATTGGGCTGTCGCCATCTTTAAAAATGCTGTACAAGTGCTCACTTCCGGACACATTTTCACAAACAAGCCTGTTTTCCATAACAACAAGCCATATTATACAACCCCAAATCAGAAAAAGTTGGGATGTTGTGTAATGCAAATGATGCAATAATGCAATGATGAACTCCTCAAATACTTCACAATTTCATGTTAAGAAGCATTAAAATTGCATTGTTTCATCAATTGTCCACAGGTTTACAGAGTGATGAATACCCCTACATCTTTAAGAGATCTAAGAGACCCTGCCTGTCTGGGATGCTCTTTTTTATACCCAGTCGTGTTGCCAGTTACCCTAGTTAGTTATGAAACTTTCCTTCTTTTGTTTTTTTAGATTTATTTCAATATTATTGCAGGTTGTCACAACCTTTCCAGGATTTTGTGACCCCCGTCACAACTTTTTTTGAAACATGTTGTTGGTATCAAATTCAAAATGAACATATATTTTCCTCGAAGTAGTAAAATTAGTACATACGTTGTCTGTGTCCTTTTTGCAACTACATATGACTTTAAGAGATTTGCAGGTTATTACATTCTGTTTTTATTAGCATTTTACATAACGTCCCAACTTTTGTTGCTGTAGATGTCACAAATTGTTGTCCATGTCCATTGGCTGATCTCATCAGGAAATTGCAAGTTCGTCCACCAATCCACACAGACAACATACCTTTGTGTCCACCAGTAATGTGGCACATAATTGGCTTAATTGTGAAAATGTGGGCAGAAGTGAGCACATTTCGGACGCCACTTAAAGATGGAGTTGGCCAACGGGGATGCTAACTGGCTGAAGCTAACTCTTTAAACCCTGTCCCCCTGGTAATGACCCCACTAGGGATTCAGATCACCACCCTCAGCCTCTGATTGGTTGTGGGCTGCTGATCTTAAGTATCTCAGGCTGTAATGTGCTCTATGCACATGATTTGCGTATATGGACAGATCAACTTCCTGTTTACGCTGTACACAGTAGGCTATGATAGAAAATTACAGATTATTTCACTTTGAAACTGCATTTGTTTGTGACAGCCTGAAGTGACAGAACCTGAAGAACATAGTAGCTTAGAGCAGAAGTGAGGGGAATTGTCGAGGCCTGGTGGAGATAAACAGATAGGCCTGCTTGAGTGCATAACACTGCATTAGGTCCCTGCAGCGTGCAGCTAAGAATAAAGCTCCAAAGCAAGTGTCACATAAAATTACCGCTGCAAGGAAAGGAGCTTTAAATGATTAATTTGGGTGAAACAGTTGGCACAGGCACACAGTGACAGTAGAGAAGTGTTTTTGGATGCCTCCAGCCCTCCTGTGTAGTCTTGCTGCGACATGCCCCTGCATTCAAAACAACACTGTTGGTGGTGTGTTGTGGTGCCAGTAGTGTGTGTGGGACTATGTAGGTGGGCGGGGAATTGTACGTGTGTAGGTCAACAAACATTCAATAGCAACTTAAACTAGAAAACGCAATTCCAGGGAATTACCAGTGCATGAAAATGCAAAACATATGGTGTGAAATATATTGTTAAAACAGATGATGTGCTAATTGGCAACCAACATGATGAGGTTTAATATAGTTCAAATGACTGAACTAGGTAGATGAGGTTTAATATAGTTGGAATGACTGAACAGTTAAATAGGTGGATAGTTTAAAAGGTTAAATTATTTGCTAGGTAGACAAAGTTTAATATAGTTGGAATGACTGGACAGTTAAATAGGTGGATAGTTTAAATGGTTAAATTATTTGCTAGGTAGATGAGGTTTAATATAGTTGGACTGACTGAACAGTCAAATAGGTGGATAGTTTAAAAGGTTAGCCTGAGAAACTGATAGGGTGCAGGTGGCCTGGCCACCTGGCCTAGGGATTCTAATTGCTTAACGCAGTCTTAATAGAGCCATATTGTATGCTTAAAGCCTGAGACAGAGTATATAGTTTAAAAGTTAAATGTAGATAGTGTAATGGATGTTGATAGACAGAAAGTTGAATGGATGTTGATAGGCAGATTGTTTAATGGATGTTGATGGATAGTGGGTGGATGAGTGAATGGTTTGAAGAGGATGAATGGATAGAAAGTTGGATGAAATGTGTCTTATATCCTTGTAGAATGGAGAAACACAGAGAGAGTTGGTCTAGTTCAGTAGAAAGCAGTTGATACAGGTGCAATCAGTTGAACTGATTCTTTGATGGGGCCTAGATGAGCAGCTGGAAGATGATACAGGTGCAAATCAAGTTAATTAGTCCATTGTGATGTCATCAGCCCATGTTAAGTCTATGGGGAAATTTTGAGTAGTTTTTAATTAATAGTTTAAAAAGTATAAAAGCTGAAAAATACAAAGCCCACATGTCCTAAGTAAGACCTACGCAACATAGTTTGAATGAAGTTTCTACGTTAAACGGTTGAAGCTGCATTAACTGCGTTAGAAGAAGACAAATAATAAGAATAAGAAGAAGAAGAAGAAGAAGCCTAGGAAGAACAGTACAGTGCATTTTCATGCACTGTAACAAGTAGGCCTACGGGTGGGAGGGGAGAAAGGCAGTAAATTCTGCAGTTCTGTTGTAAGCATTGTAATAAATAGACAAAACTATAAAGATACGTCACATCAAAATCAGCAGCCAGGTCCAATTTTACCTCCTTTTCCACAATCTTAAATAGTTTCTTGAGGTCTTAATAAAACATCTGTGTCGTACTTTGGTCAAAACAGCAAAAGGATGAAGTCCCACAACATTATTTTCAACCCTGTCTGAAGAGCCCTGAGGGTTCCGTTTGTGCCTTTTTTAAATCAGCATGAGTATAGTGCATGATGGCAATAAAGTTTCAACATGTTGGTAACAGGTTGAGGGATAAAATTAACTGTTCACAATTTTGTTCTTCAGTCATGGGTATTGCATGCAATTTGGGCTAAATGCCTAATAAGAAATTGTCTTCAGGCGTAAAAATATATGGAATGCCATTGATTGCCAAAACATATGTAACAGTTATGTTAATGCGTACTACATGTTGACATGTACATATTAACATACAATTTAAATAACGCATTAACACGGAAATTACAAAATTTTGTGCTGGCACATTCTGAAAAACAAAAAACTTCTTGGGCTCTATGAACCTGTGCATTTGCAGTATCTCCTTGCTAAAAACTTTATCGTACCATGGAGCTTTAGCACCACCTACTGGTGTGGCATTCATGCTCAAGCACACAGAACCAACAGACTAGTCTTGTAAATGGCAGGATATCATTTACAATACACTGCGTTCCAAATTATTATGCAAATTAAATTTTTCTTAGATTTTCCTAAATAGTTGATGCAAATAACAGTCAGTATAATCTTCAAGTCATCAACTGTTAGAGTATTATTCGAATTTTATTGAACAAACCTCCCAATGATAACAGTATGTTTTTCAAAAATAAAAATAAAAATAACAGTATGTTGTTCAAAAATTATTGAACAAACCTCCCAATGATAACAGTATGTTTTTCAAAAATAAAAAACTCAAAATGCACTGTTCCAAATTATTATGTACAACAGAGTTTCAAAACATTTTATAGGTTGTAAAGAACTAAAAATGGTAATTTGTTGAATTTGCAGCATTAGGAGGTGATATAAATTAAATCAAAAGTTATTTCAATCAAAAACATCTTAACAGGCCAAGTTACAGTACAGGCCAAAAGTTTGGATTCAAAGCATTTCCTTTATTTTCATGACTATTTACATTGTAGATTCATCAAAACTATGATGTGTTCATATTAATGAACACGTGGAATTATTCTCACAAGAAAGTGTGAAATAACTGAAAACATGTCTAGTGTTCTAGTTTCTTCAAAGTTACTTTTTAAAAAAATTTAATTGCCATAAAAAATATTCGAAAATAACTTTGAAATCATTCATAGTTTTGATGCCTTCAGTGAGAATGAAAAGAAAGAAAACACATTGAAATGAGAAGGTGTGTCCAAACTCTTGGCCTGTAATGTAGGACCCCTTCATTGATATCACCTTCACAATTCTTGCATCCATTGAACTTGTCAGTTCTTGGAGAGTTTCTGCTTTAATGGGCAGCCGTGGCCTACTGGTTAGCGCTTCGGACTTGTAACTGGAGGGTTGCTGGTTTGACCCCAACCACCAGTAAGCACGGCTGAAGTGGCCTTGCCTTGAGCAAGGCACCTAACCCCTCACTGCTCCCCGAGCGCTGCTGTTGTTGCAGGCAGCTCACTGCGCCGGGATTAGTGTGTGCTTCACCTCACTGTGTGTTCACTGTCTGCGTTTCACTAATTCACGGATTGGGATAAATGCAGAGACCAAATTTCCCTCATGGGATCAAAAGAGTATATATACTTATACTTTGCAGAATAACCTCCCAGAGCTGCCAGAATGTCAGAATAGCCTCCCAGAGCTGCTGCTTGGATGTGAACTGCCTCCCACCCTCATAGATCTTTTGCTTGATGCTCAAAAGGTTCTCAATAGGGATGAGGTCAGGGGAAGATGGGGACCATGAGTTTCTCTCCTTTTATGCCCATAGCAGCCAATGACCCAGAGGTATTCTTTGCAGCATCAGATGCTGGTGCATTGTCATGCATAAAGATTTTGCTACGGAAGGCACGGTTCTTTTTTGTACCACGGAAGAAAGTGGCCAGTCAGAAACTACATACTTTGCCAAGGTCATTTTCACACCGTCAGGGATCCTAAAAGGGCCTACCAGCCCTCTCCCCATGATTCCGGCCCAAAACATGACCCCACCTCCTTGCTGACGTCTCAGCCTTGTTGGGACCCGGTGGCCATTCACCAACCATCCATTACTCCATCCATCTGGACCATCTAGGGTTGCACGGCACTCATCCATAAACAAAACTGTTTGAAAATGAGTCTTCATGTATTCCTGAGCCCACTGCAACCGTTTCTGCTTGTGAGCATTGTTTAGTAGGTTTATGCACACTTGCAAACTTCTTGAGGATCCTACACCTTGAGGTCTGCAGGACTCAAGAGGCACCAGCGGCTTCAAATACCTGTTTGCTGCTTTGCAATGGCATTTTAGCAGCTGCTCTTTTAATCCTATGAATTTGTCTTGCAGAAACCTTCCTTATTATGCCTTTGTCTGCACAAACTGCCTGTGCTCTGAATCAGTGACAAATTTCTTCAGAGTACAATGATCATGCATAAGTTTTCGGGAAATATCCAATGTTTTTATACCCTGTCTAAGGTAGTGCACAATTTCACGCTTTTCAGCAGCAGAGAGATCCTTTTTCTTACCCATAATGCTTGAAACCTGTGGCATGTGGAACATCCTTCTTAAATAGTTTTTCTTTGATTGGGCTCATCTGGCAAACTAGTTATCACAGGTGTCTGATATTGATTCCAATGATCCAAAGAGCCCTGAGACACAATACCATCCATGAGTTTAATTGAAAAACAAAAAAATAAATGTGTTATTTTTTAGTTTATGACACTTAAATCCAATTTGCATAATAATTTGGAACATGGTGTATATTTGTCAAAAAAGTACTAAGATATACCAAGGTACCAAGATACATTCAAGCAAGTAATGCAAGTAATGAAAAATCTTCATTTTAAGCAACTGTTTTTGCATTGAAACATCCTTTCACAAAACACTGCTATTATATTATATGGTGGAATGAACAAACATGAAACAATATGGAATGTTATTCCAGTGGGTATTTTGAATTAGGGTATTCTGAATAGATCAAAATAGTGGGCTCTGCATCTACCAACTCAACGAGTGTGCTTCTGATCTATGCACAGATATGTTACGCCATCTAGTGGAGAACGGATAATATAGACCTAGTCTACCTAGTCTACCATATCCTATATAAGTATATATAGTTTTTTGATCCCGTGAGGGAAATTTGGTCTCTGCATTTATCCCAATCTGTGAATTAGTGAAACACACTCAGCACACAGTGTACACACAGTGAGGTGAAGCACATACTAATCCCGGCGCAGTGAGCTGCCTGCAACAACAGCTATTGGGGAGCAGTGAGGGGTTAGGTGCCTTGCTCAAGGGCACTTTAGCCGTGCCTACTGGTCGGGGTTCGAACCGGCAACCCTCCAGTTACAAGTCCGAAGCACTAACCAGTAGGCCATGGCTGCTCCAAATTGATATGTGATTGTGATTGATTGTGTTTCCCACAAAACAGTAGGCCTGGGCCAGGGATGGGCAGTATTTCTAATATATGAATTTAAAATATGTATTTCAAATACAAAATACTATTTTGTCATTTGGATTTTATTGAGATGATGTATCAAAATACTTCAGTGTTGTGTATTTTTGTATTTTCAAAATACTGTAAAATACTTTCTGTGAAACACTGTGATGACATCTAACTAACTATAAAGCACAAAATCTCTGTCTCTGTCTGCCTGGCACCCTCGCATGGTCAAGCCCCTCTGCTCCAGTAGAGCATTTATTTTCCTTAGCTGGACTGATTAACAGGCCCCATAGGCGTCGTCTGAATGCAACACTGAGAAGTTAGATATGCTTAAAGGCATAAACTGAGGAGACATCACTAGTTACTGTAAGGTTGCACAAACTCCTTTGCGCACACAAGGTTTGCTTGCTTTGCTATTTTCCTTTCTTTTTTCTGTTTTACAGTTTTTTCAATTAAATTTAAAAACTTTAAATTGTCTATGCTCTCTGACTTGTGAAATATTACAGTGCTATGGTAACCCTACCTCAAACAAAGTCATTTCCAACCTCTTGCACATTTCAAATAAGAAATGATTGATAATGTTATAATTATTGGCTTCTGATTGGATGGTATTAATGTGACAACCTGATTTTTTATTTTTATGATTCAAACTGATTCAACTGTGATGAAACTCACCATAAGTGTGGTGGTGATGGTGTTAAATAACTTAAAAGGTTAAAATGCTACCCAGTTTAAATTTCTAAATAAATCATCCATTTGGATTGTTTGTCTTTTAGTTATTGTCACTGATTCATAGTGGGCAATCTAAATAAGTATACTTAAGGAAGGGTTCCTGAGTTACCGAACATTTCTCAGGGCAGAGGTTTATATTAAAAATGTCTAACATGAGGGGTCAGCATATCTAATCTGTTGAATGATTATGGAAGGAGTCTCTTGCTTTCAGATGTTTTTCCAGTGTACAAGTGAAGGGATAGATGAAAAAGGCTTTTAGAAGTATTTTGTAGTATTTTGAAAATACAGTATTTTATTTTGATACATGTTTTGGCTGCTGTATTTTGTAGCTTATTTTGATACATTTTTAAGGTGGGTATTTGGTATTTTATTTGGAAATACATTTTGATGTATTTGTGCCCATGGACATGGCTACTCGCAAGCTTGCTGCCTTCCCATGAAGAGAGTTTTGCCTAGCCATTTACATTGATTATACCTATAGGCTGCTTATCATTATAAAGTTTAAAACCAGCTGTATGGAAAGGCAATCATGTCATTCATAAACGCAGGAAAAGCTGAAAACACAAACACAACAAACACATTTACACCAATTCCATCAGGCTCTGACTATTATTTGAAAATGTAGCCTAACCTAAGAATGAATGACCTTTTTGGTCAACAGGGAGTTCAGTGCACGACTGTTTAGATTGTGGGTTCCCAAACTCAATCAATAGGCCTTTTCACACAGAGATCCCGCTAAATTTGCGGGAAGAGGAGATGTATTTTTGCCGTCTTTTTGTGTCTGAAAGCGAGGTGAAAATTGGCCGGCCTGCTGATCTATTCACATGATGCGGCATTTTGGGGAGCCAGAAGTCAGGATCAGCTATAGTAAATTAAATGGTGACGTGTAACAGGGGGCGTGTAGAGTGATAGTCGTAGGCCTTATTATGTGTGCGTGGGGCTTCAGATACAGCAGGTGTGTGATTTCAAAAACCATGGCGGGAGAACCGACTGCACTTTGGTTAGCTTGCATTTGCTTTGCTGTTGCTGTTAGAATGTTAGATTCTTGCGATAGATGTCTTCAGACAATAAAAAGTAATTTTGAAGGGAAATTGAAGAGAAGAGTTGCCCTTGCGTTCGCCGTGATTTCCCTTTGAAAATCAGAGGTTCACAGGCTACTGTGGCCTTGGTCAGTGGCGCCGCCAGCCGTAATCTACAATTTATTCATGAAATCATTCAATATTACAACAATAAAAAATAGCTTGTGTATTGTCTTAATTGAAACATGCTTCGCGCACAAATGATAGCCTAGGGCAAAGAGAATGGACATCTCAACATAAGGATACATTAGAAGATGATGATTGGTGTGGGCCTCCCCTCTGAAAACAGTGACACCTCCGCGCCCCCCCTCTCTCCTCCCCGTCAATCATTTTCAAATAATGATATTCACTTCAGTTACGCCACTTAAATCGATACTATGCAATGCAATGAGTTTTCATCATATTTTCGATGTTTGGCTTTGTTGCCCATATCAGGCTCGGGCCGTGCAGCGATTGTGACAAATCTGTCCATTTTAAGTTAGCTATCTTACGTATATGTGTCACTTAATATTCATTTCTATACAAACCAAGGCGGCGGATTCCTAAAGAAACGCAAGCACTCACACAAGCACTAGTATTAATAGTATTAATGTGACAACCTGATTTTTTATTTTTACTTTTTTTTTGTATTTACATTGATAGAGGTTGTGCACACACCAGTTTCACGTGAATACAAAATTATTCAACTGTGATGAAACTCACCAAGTGTGGTGGTGATGGTGTTAAATAACTTAAAAGGTTAAAATGCTACCCAGTTTACATTTCTAAATAAATCATCCATTCGGATTGTTTGTCTTTGAGTTATTGTCACTGATTCATCATATGATTTCATCATATTTTCGATGTTTGGCTTTGTTGCCCATATCAGGCTCGGGCCGTGCAGCGATTGTGACAAATCTGTCCATTTTAAGTTAGCTATCTTACGTAGGCTATATTTGTCACTTAATATTCATTTCTATACAAATAAAATTACATTTTACCGTGACTCGAAGAGCTGTAAACAGTGTTGTAAGGCTGCGTGTAGGCCTACAAATCCGCTTGGAGCTCCAGTGGAATTTTTATTTGCCGATGAGAATTCTTGGGCTAACCATTCACTGGTAACTTGCTGGCGCTCGGCTGGCGTTATGAAGTTTGGCACAATACATTCTCACACAGGATAGGGATCAATAATATTTTCCACTATCCATAAGATTTAGTATACATCTCTTCTATGATTTATTTAGATTTTAGAATGTTGACAATTACATAATCATTGAAAACATGATAGAACATGGATAGTTCTAAAATGAAATAAACGTTTTTCCTTCTTTTTTGAATCAACCTTCCGCGCCTCACCTCAAATTATTTGGCGCCCACCAGGGGAGGCGCGCCTCACAGTTTTGGAACCTCTGGATGAATCAAATGTTTAGTTGCTACATTTTGTGTGGACTGAACGGAGAACCACGGAAGGGCACTGCGGTCATCTGTCCACTTGATCTATGACATTTATAGCCTGCGTCACTGCGCACGAACAGTCTAGAGACTCTAGACAGTTTAACCTGAGCAGGAGAAGGTCCGGGTGCAGGTGCAGGTGCAGATGTGGTGCTTTTGCTGACTTCACGCGTCAGAGCGAAGTTTACAAATCGACATTATGGCCCTCTCCCTCCTCGAACGATTGCAAGTATGGTTTATGAGCGCTGTCATGTCAATGTTGTATGGTTTATTTTGGTTGTTGAGTCCAAGACCGACCGCTGGATCATCTACCAAAGTTCCTCCAGTCACCAACCCGCTGCTGAAGCTGTCTGCAACGCAACTTGCAAAGAAAATTCGCCAGAGAGAGGTTTGCATGAGTTTTTTTTTTTTTTTTTTTTTAAACAGAATTCTCATCGAAATGGAAAGAGAGGGAGGCCAGTGACAGATTATTTAACCAATGTTTAAGATTTGTAGCCTAGTCTTTGTAACTATATGGCTGTGACCTTCCTTAAAGTGTTGTGTGTAGTCTGCTATGATGTAGAGTGAGGGATGTAGAGAATCAGTTAGGCTACCTATTTTCACTTTGAACTCTGGCTTAATGATTGTAGGGCTGGGCGATAAAACGATAATGATATACATATACATATACGATAGACATGTAATCAATATCAATTAAAAAATAGCCTACGTGATAGAAAGTTCGATAATTAAAAACAACACACACCTCCTGCCTTAGGCCTGATACATAAGTAAATAGGCTAAATAATAATGTCATATTGTTGAGCTATGTGCACTATCTATACAGATTCTCCTTGAGTCCTTGCCCCGTGCTCCCCCCTCTCAATGGACACATCCCTCACAGTTAATCCAAACATTCACAATCGTACAAGACTGACTAAATTGCTATTAAATCCGGTCAGCATTAGCACACTGCGCGAATTTATTCACAACTGTTGCATTCAAGTTGACTGCTAAATTCTTATCAGCTAAATCCGGATGTAGGCTAAATGGAAAAGCTTTTTCCAAGACTCAAACGGGCCTGTCCTAAGGATAAAAATTATTCGTTACTTTGAAACTTAAACACATGTGGGGAAACTCAACAGTCCAACAGACTATAAAACTAGACAATTAAGCTATTTTGTTTACAATATTTTCAGGCTTCAACCTGGGGCCGGTTCCCCAAAACGTTCTTATCGCTAAGTAGTTCTTAACCTATTCCTTTACCTCTCTCTTAACGTTATGGCACGATTCCCGACACGTTCGTACGCTAAGTATATCTTCTGTAGGTCACACGTTCGTAAGCACTCTCTTATTACGGTACCGATCCACTTGCACGACACTTCATTTTTGTCGTGTCGCATAGATGTCGCGCTGCCTCCCCAAGTTCAGTCGTTTAAAATGTCAGTTACCAGATCATACTCAGTTCGTTTTAACGTATCTTAAGTGCTTTTCCACAAATGGACCACATTTTTAGGCATGTACTTAACAGTATACAACACATTAATAGCCTAAACAAACTATGCAAGCCATTTGGAAATCTTGTTTTATTTAAACTACTCAATGCAATCTCAAATCCTCCCCAGAAACACCAACAGTCAATATATTCATCCAAATTGAATATATTGACTGTTTGTTTTATGGACTACTAGGTGGTCGTGGAAGAGATCGTTAAAACATTATTTGTCTTGTAAGCAGAACCAAAGTTTCACAGGCACCGTTGTGGTAGAACAAAGGACCTACAACCTCGTCCTTTCATTGGAGAGTCGCCTCGCGTTCAACGGATTCATTTGCATAAAGATGGGCTTTGCCCAGCTTTTTGACGCGCGACATATTTTCAAATGCAGCGCTGCCTTCCCGGAATGCTTTGCGGGGGCGTTAAAGTCGCTTGACGTCACCCATACGGTACCGATCCACTTGCACGACACTTCATTTTGTCGTGTGTCGCATAGATGTCGCGCTGCCTCCCCAAGTTCAGTCGTATGTGGGCGTTTTGTTTAAAATGTCAGTTACCAGCTCATACTCAGTTCGTTTTAACGTATCTTTAGTGTTTTTCCACAAATGGACCACCATTTTAGGCATGTACTTAACAGTATACAACACATTAATAGCCTAAACAACCCATTTGGAAATCTTGTTTTATTTAAACTACTCAATGCAATCTCAAATCCTCACCAGAAACACCAACAGTCAATATATTCATCCAAATCCTAGTTTCGTTTGTTTTATGGACTACTAGGTGGTTGTGGAAGAGATTGTTAAAACATTATTTGTCTTGTAAGCGGAACCAAAGTTTCACAGGCACCGTTGTGGTAGAACAAAGGACCTACAACCTCGTCCTTTCATTGGAGAGTCGCCTCGCGTTCAACGGAATCATTTGCATAAAGATGGGCCTCGGCCAAAGATTCTATAGTTAACTAAGATGAATCATAAGACCAGATGGGCCTCGGCCTTTTTTTTTAGGACTGTCTATGGCCTGAATATTTTCGCCAATCCCTTAGCCCCTTTTTGTCATGTCTCCCTAACATACATTAATTCAAATGCAGGTGCTTGCCTTCCCGGGATGCTTTTCAGGTTTGTTGCAACAATAAATAAAAGCTTAACCCGTTCTTATGGTTAGTTGGCAGGCATTCCATTCACTTTCCGCTTAAAAGTGAAATTATTTCGCTTGACGTCACCCATAGGACTAGAGTGGAATGAATGGCACTAGTTCCGACTCCTAAATAGGGATGTCAAAAACATAAACCTTTCTGTGAATAAGCAATAATAACATATACATACAAAAACACTCTTTCGAAGTGAATAATTTATTTTGCCCGTCGTGCAAGTGGAAATCGAAATAACATTGTTTGAGCTCTCAAGACGCTAGTTTGAGGAGACAGTGACAGATCGCCACTGTGCAGCAGTCTTTAGAAATCAGCGCAGCACAGTAGCCTACAAGTCAAACTATGGTAGACCGACAGTCTGTTGACAATGTTGTGGCTCAACGATGATTTTATGTTATGGACATTTTATGACTAATAATAAAATATGTTCGCAATGGATGCAGGCCTATTTATGAAGTTTACTTTATTTGGTATCAGAACTAATATGGTGGTAATTAGCCTAGGCTATTTAGTAATTTCATTAAAGCGTTCAAATTGGCAATCACTTTTGATCATTAAAAGCTGGCAAAGAATTTGCCTCTAAATGGCTAAGATCTATAAATGGGCAAGCATGGTGGTGTCCAGTGAGCGACCAACTAGGCCTATGGCAGCGATCCAACGTGTCCTTGCATTAAATAAAAAACGCCGTGTAGTCCATGTCGCTCCATAGCTCTTTTTTGCTGTTGTTGCACAAGTTATTCCGAAAGCTGGAAAACGGTGTCACCTTGTGCAAGCTCACCTCGCCCAGCAAAACGTCAAGTTCTTCTGACGAGAAGCTTGGTGTCCTTTTTTTATGTTGCTTCCCCACCATACTGTATGTAAATCTCTCTCTGTTCATTGTAGATAGGTTGCTTTTTATTGAAAACATTAACCAATGGCAATCTTTTTTTTAATTTGAACCTTGAATTTCCCCTGGGGATCAATAAAGTATCTATCTATCTATCTATCTATCAATACCACATTAAACAAAAGTAACTGCAGCTCCTTGACAATCAATTATAATTGTAAGGTACCTTACCATTAATATAAAAGTGTATTACATAATTTTAAGAAGTTGTTAAATCCATGTCAAGAAGCGGCACAAGTGGCACAACGGGATAAGGAGGGTGGATGATTAGCGAGGGATAGGCCTACCCGGTTAGTCTACCCGTCACAACATATCGTGTGAACATGTTACTGACAATTTGATAATTTAGTTAATAGTTTATATTTTACTGATAACTTAAACTATGTTAAAATAAATGTTACTGGAATAATTTGAGGAATGTTTCATTTGCATAGAACGTGTTGTGTTTCTTAACGCCGTCATGCACCTTCACGTGAAGTAGAAAATCGATTCCTGAGCAATCGATGTCAACTAATTCAGCACCTTCACTTGGGACAGCGCCTTTGTAACGTCGAACGTAGGAGGCAGCGTGTTAAGAAGCTTCCTAAGGGACACTTCGGGGAACACACTTAGGAACATAAACAACTTTGGTAAGATATATCTTTTGAGTCTTCTTAGCGCGCTAAGAGTGAGCGTTATCGGGGAACCGGCCGCAGACCAACCTTACGAACGTGTGACTTACAGAAGACATAGGCCTACTTAGCGTACGAACGTGTCGGGAATCGTGCAATAACGTTAAGAGAGAGGTAAAGAAATAGGTTAAGAACTAGCCTGGCGAGCCAGACCCACATTAAAATGTAGGGTCTGGGCACTCACCGTTCGCAGTGCTCAGTCCGAGGGGCGGGATAATCAGTTGTCTTTCAAATTCCCTCTACATGCAATAGGACGCAATAGGATATTTGTTTTCAAGTAGCAGGGAATTCAAGCCAAACCGTTGCAACTCTGCCATTAATCATTATGTTAAGCCCACCAAACGACTCTATACACGATTTCAATGCCTGATTAAGTTTCGATTTCTGGAGCTCACAAGCCAACGGAGAGTTGCTAGACTAGCCCTGGCAGCAATTTGCAAACGGTCCCAGCCCTATTGCTATGTTGGCAGCAGTAGTGTGTGCTACTGTATGTGTGTATCAGATAATGGCATCTTCTTGCATTACAGACAGATTGTGTTATTTATATTGTGTGCAGGTGTCAAGTGTTGAAGTGGTCCAGGCTTACATAGACCGAATCCAGGAGGTTAACCCTCTACTCAATGCCATGGTCAAGGACAGGTCAGGCCCATTTTTATGTGTGTGTGCATGTGTGTGTGTGTGGCTGTGCATGTGTGTTGCAGCATATATGGCAGTGGAACAAGTTGATCACAACATCGCTTAACATCCACAGCCCAGGTAGCCATCCACAGGTATCAGCTGTTTCCCAATTCCAGGAAATGTCATTAAAGCATCTCTCTCTCTGTCTCTCTCTCTCTCTCTCTCTCTCTCTCTCTCTCTCTTTCAATTCAACCAAATGAGTGTAGGGTGTTTTCACATCTATAGACATTTTTAAAAGAACTGAACTCAGTACAGAAAAAGTGGACCAAAAAGTTGACCAAAACAAAAAGGACTCATTTGTTCATTTTGTATTCACATTGTTCATTGTTCATATGAAAGAGGACTTGGATCTCTTTCTGGTGCACTTTGGGGCCTCAGTTTTCTTCTCAAAGTAAACGGTAACACTAAAACAAGGGGCTACATTAGATCAGGCAGTCTGCCGATTGGACCATTAAACCACACAATGATCCAAAACATACAGCCAAACAAGGCAATAAATGGTTAACAGAGAACAATATCAATATTTTAGAGTTACCCAGCCAGAGTCCAGACCTCAATCCATCAAAAAAGTGAGCACAAAGTGATGGCATATAATCATCCCTGCCTCAAAACCAGATTGCTGCTAAAAAGGTGCGGTCTAGAATCATTCCAATTAGCTTATTCGCTGTCTCTGTCAGAGTAAGATAAAATGATGCATACCCTTCTCGGTAACACTTTATAATAACTACACACATTTCATCATTTATTAAGCCTTTGTTACTTATTAGTTAATGGTTTGTTCATCATTAGTAATTTCTTGTTCATACATAATTTATCATCAGTAAAGCATTTGTTCACACAATTATAAATGGTTCATAGTAAATAAGCCTATCCAAAAAATATGTTTGTAAGTACATGATTTATACTTAATAAGTAATGAAACAACCACTTATAATGAAATCATTTTCTTATTATAAACCAGTTGCAAACTATTACAAAATGCTTTGTTCATCATTTGTAAAGCATTGTTCCTATGTTAATTCTCATAAATAAAGTATACACACAGTTATAAATGGTTTGCTCATAGTAAATAAGCCTATATCTAAAATATGTTTATGAATTATTGTTAATACTTAATAAATTATGCAATAATACTTTGTTGATGAAGTAAAATTTCTAGTATAAACAGTTGTTACATACACATGCACTAATGATTAGTTAGGGTGAGAATACATATTTTAACCACTTCCTAATACTATAATTCATGATTAACTCAGGAGTTACAAGTGATTAGTTAATGATATTTTGTGAGCTTATCTAAAGTGAGGACTTTCTATGCCTTACAACACATTTAGTATACAGTATATGTAAATATGAATGTAATTCTGCGGCATAAAGCAGATGTATTTGTTTATTGCACAGAAAAATAAAAATGACATGTCAAGCAGTCAATTGACTACATTGCAGTCAAGAAGTAGGGCAAATTAATTTACGAAACTAAAACATGGGTCATAGTTGTCTAAGCCTCTATAGCGTAGCCTGTTAAAAACGTCGCAGAAGCCTACCCAAGGCTAGATTAATTCTGAACAGTTATTTCTCTACTTGCTTAATTATCACACCACTGTTTTGATTTGCGTAGTTGCGTTAACCCAACACTGACAATAATATAGACAGCAAATTTCGATTTCCGTTACCACCGTGTAGTCAAGCCTTAAGCCATACCCAAGTAGCCTAAATCGAGGTAAATCGAGCTTTTTCAGAAGGGGCGGCAGGCAGAGTGATGTACAGTGGCAGAGCGACGCACAGTGGCTGAAAGTGGTACTAAAGCTTCACGCAGCTTCACGCCTCGTAATGCGTGACTGAAGTGGCCATTTGAAAGCGATGCCCACTGTATATTTGTGAGTTTATCTAATGTGAGGACTTTCTATGCCTTTCAACACATAGCATCTGGACTTGTAACCGGAGGGTTGCCAGTTCGAGCCCCGAACAGTGGGCCACGGCTGAAGTGCCCTTGAGCAAGGCACCTAACCCCTCACTGCTCCCCGAGCGCCGCTGTTGTAGCAGGCAGCTCACTGCGCCGGGATTAGTGTGTGCTTCACTTCACTGTGTGCTGTGCTGTGTGTGTTTCACTAATTCACGGATTGGGTTAAATGCAGAGATCAAATTTCCCTCACAGGATTAAAAGATTATATATACGTATACTTATACTTACTTATACTACATTTTCAAATGAGTTGTAAAGATTACATTCACATACATTCATTTAGCAGACAAGCGACGTACACATTGAAACAACAGGGAAAGCCAGGAATCGAACCCCCAACTTTTCAAGCTACTGCATGATGGTCCAGCTCCTTATCCACTACACTACCTTGGCCTGGATAGAAACCCCCACAACTATGCAAGAGTTTCTGTTTTCTTCTACTACACACTGTCATTAAACAGCTGTAAACTATTATTAAATGCTGTATTCTTCGTTTGTAAAGCATTATTCCTACATTAATTCTCATCTGTAAATCATGTTTACACACAGTTAAAAAAGGTTTGTTCATAGTAAACACACATACGTATCTATATTATATTTTTGAATTGACTGTTGTAATACCACTGGGCAGAGGTAGTGTAGTGGATAGGGAGCCGGGTTAACATGCAGTAACCTATAAAGTTGGGGGTTCAAACCCCGGCATCCACCAATTTGGCCTTGCCCTTTAATTTCATTGACATGTGTAAGTCGCTTTGGGTGAAAGTATCGGCTAAATTAATAAATGCAAGTGTAAACTTTATAACTCATTTGTAAATGTGTTGCAAGGCATAAAATGTCCTCACTTTAGATGAGCTCACAAAATATCATTAACTAACCACTTGTAACTCCTGAGTTAATTATGAATTATAGTATTAGAAAGTGGTTTATAAAATATGTATCCTGTATATATATATATATATTTATAACTGTGTGAACAAATGCTTTACTGATGATAAATTAGAAATTACTAATGATGAACAAACCATTAACTAATAAGTAACAAAGGCTTAATAAATGATGAATTGTGTGTAGTTATTATAAAGTGTTACCCCCTTCTCATCTCTGTGGCAGATCCAACTAGCCTATAGCACCCAAAAGTGATAAAAGAACTCCAACATTTACTTGTTGAACTTTCCCATTTACATCTTATGACAACATATAGGCTACAAATATGCAATTTTATGAGCATATGCAAACTTGGAACTATGTTCTCATTCAGGAAAAGCACTGCTACTTTGGTAGAGTGATTTGCACACAGCACCTGAAAAGCTGCAGTAGCAGTGTTTCGCCTGAAAGAGAATGTAGTTCCAAGCTTGTATATGCTTAGAAAATCGCTGTGTTGCATTTTACATTAAAATGTGTACACATTGTAGTTATACCAGTCACAACATGTAAATAGAACGATGTTTAAGTGCTTTTGTCACTTTTGGGGAAAAGGCTAGGTGGAACTGCCCACATCAATGAGCTATGCTAAGCTATGTTAAAGATCTCATCTCATCGTTTTTTCATTAATTTTGCAGTGGTCTGTAGTATTGATGAATGCCCTGTGAGCTGGTTTTGGTGAAAAAAATGCTGTCCTGCATCTGTTTCATGCTGTTCTAGTTTGGTGGGGAAGGTGGGAGGGGAGGAACGACTGGATTTCGCCTCTAGTCATGAATATTAATGACATGCTAATGAATTCACCTCTGATTGGCTAACAGTACTGTGACGCTTCCTCCAGTGCCTCCTCATCCGATTCTGCCGGTGCTATGCTCCATATTCAACTTTACAGTGCTAAAACCTGGCTAAAACTCGAGTCAAAACTGTTGCACAAAATGTCTTCGGAGATACAACTTCATGTGTTTGATCCTAATATTCGTAGGAAGAAGAACCGCCTCCTGATCGCTTGGTCGGTGAACGCTTGGTTTAATAGAATGGTAAATATTGCCTGTCAGCTTAAAAAATTTCTCCTGAAAGAGGTAAACGTTTGTGACAATCGTCATCTTGCTTTCAAGTAATAAACAGTTGAAACGCTTTAAAATAAAGACCTATTTCTTTTTACACAGTCAAAAGTCTTTGCAATCTTCCTAGTAGATATTTTACTTCACAACACAGGTAAGCACCCTAAAGAGTACTCCTAAGAGCCCAAAAAGATTCTGAAGGACTCTTCTCATCCTAACAATGGATTATTCCTACCGCTGAAATCAAGAAGACGCCTATGTAGTCACAAAGCCAGAACTGAGAGACTCAGGAGAAGTTTTTATCCCCAGGCCATCCTAACTCTGTACTCACACTGTACTGACTTTGCACACATTCACTCCTCAGCACTCTCAAACATTTCCCAACTCTGAACTCACACTATACTGACTTTGCACTCATTCACTCAGCACTCCATGACCCCCCCCCCCCCCCCCCACACACACCTACAAGATTCTTTAGCACTTTTACATCCCTCTCCCCTATGCTACAGACCTTTTATTTATTTTTTTTCTTATTTCATCACACGCCAAAACACACACACACACACACACATATCTGACTTTCTCCAACTTTGTACACTTTTTATTTATTATTTTGATTTCTCCTCCATCTACCCATGTCCTTGATTGCTTCCAGTTTTCTGCCCCCACCCCACCCCACCCCACCCCCATCCCCCAACACACACACTTACATCATCACTGTCATCACTTCACATACATACAGCACTCTTCTACATATTTGTTGCACACTGCCCCCCCCCCCCCCCCCCCACAAACACAGCATTATTGTCTTTCAGGATCTTTCTCCAACACACATCCTTTCTACATACTTTACAGCACACTGCCCCTTACCTTACACACACACACATACACATACACACACAGTCACTGCTCCACTTCCGCCCCACACATATCTTTCACTGTCATTACTCACATACATTACATATAGTAATTTGTTGTAATAGTAAGTCCCTTGACCTCTCTCTCAACACACACACTTTACATCATCACTGTCATCACTTCACATACATACAGTACACTGTTTGCTACTATAAGCCTCTTTCTACATACTTGTGTTGCACACTGCTCCCCCACATACACAGCACATTGTCTTCTTTGGATCTTCTCCAACACACATCCTTTCTACATACTTACAGCACACTGCCCCCACCTACCCAATTCCACACTACTTACACACACACACACACAGTCACTGCTCCACTCCTCTCCCCCCACACACACATCTTCACTGTGTCATCACTACATACATTACATACAGTACTTGCTTGCAATAGTAAGTCCCTGCCCCCTACATACACAGCACATTATTTCATCAGGAAGCTTCTCCAACACACATCCCCAACATTACAGCACACTGCCCCCAATACACAGCACATTGTCTCATGAGGAAGCTTTCTCCAACACACATATTGCACACTGCCCTCTCTCCCCCACATACACAGCACACTATCCCATCTCCCCTGTCATCCCCCCCAACACACACACCAAGACCCCTGGCAGTTGTTAGCCCCTTGAGCTGTGGATCTGCCCAAGGTTTCTTCCTTGGTAAGGGGAGTTTTTGCTTGCCCTGTTGCTCTTGGTGCTCCTTGTTGGTGCCCCCCTGCCCAATCCCAATCCTCCCCACCTTTATGCAGCCCTTGCCACTTAATCTACTAAACCCCTCTTCTACTGCACTTTTTACCCCATTAATGCACAAATAGGCTGACACCAGACATAATTTCACTGCATTTCTTACTTCCAGTAACTATATGCATGTGACAATAAACTTCCTTGTATCCTTGTATCCTTGTAAATGCAGTTCAGCCACTGACCTAGCCTGCTAATGCTATCGGAATAGCTAGATAACTATCATTGAAAGACCACTTGGTCATAGCCCAATATATATATATTGTAGATCTAAATGCAAACACGCCTACCTAGCTATATTTTTGCTGGAATTGTACCAGAATGCCTACAGAAGCAGAGAATGTGTGCTGCAAGACTTCTCCCGGTAATGAGAACTATGGCTTTGATAGCCTGACAATGGCAGAGGTTAGCCTACTCAAGTTGTTTTATGTCTCGTATGACAGAAAAAGTAGCCTACTATAGTATTTTGGGACTAAATATTACAGCAATCTTATAGGAATACTATAGTATTTGGACATACTATAGGTACTATAAGACTACTATAGAAAACTATAGTGGTTACAGGATATTATAGTTATTAGTAGTACTTTTACAGTATGTCCCAATTATTCCTATAAGATTACTATAATATTTTGTCCCAAATACTATAAGATTCCTATACTAATTTTTTTTCAAGGGGATTGCTCATGGTTAGAAAAATGGGCAACACCAGTACCCCTGTTGTCTGTATGACCCTGTACCCAGGATTAGAACCAGTCTGCCTTAGCATAATGTACTCCCCTTCAAAATGCACTAAACATTCGATTATGACAACTATGGCCCTCTGTGAGACAGAAGATATGAAGGGTAAGATAAACCTTTAGCTTAAAAAGGGACAAAAACTGATGAAACTCCTAAAACAAATATACAAAACAGGTCAATTTTCAATAAATAACTTTATTATATTTACATACAGCAGTGGTACTCAAAGTGTGGTCCGCAAGCTCTCTCAAGTGTTCCACAAGTAGATGTGGTAAAATATAATAGATGAGTTGTTTGCAATATTGAACCAACTTGTATGTAAATCCAAACAGTTCTGCAACACTGATGTAACCTATGCCAGTTTAAATCATATGAATCCTCTGACACCATAAGCAAGGTGCAAAGACAACAAGCAAGGTGGTTCCGTGAGAAGGCCTATTGTGTCTGTTGAAGTAGGTCTACTGTTTTTTTTTTTTTTGCTAGGTGGTCCGTGAAACACTGACAAATAGTAATATTGCAGTCTATTAAAATAATGCAAACACAAAAACAAGAACATCCA
Source organism: Alosa alosa (assembly GCF_017589495.1). Lineage (NCBI taxonomy): Eukaryota > Metazoa > Chordata > Actinopteri > Clupeiformes > Clupeidae > Alosa > Alosa alosa. The sequence goes on from NC_063212.1 coordinate 3,508,932, forward strand.
AACTATGCACAGAATTAACAATGTCCTCTTTTTGCCAGACGATGCAGACATCTGGCCTACAGATCCTTTGTAAGATGGTGCTGGGATGATTTAGGAAAAAGGTCCGAGTTGTTGTTTCGGGCTTGTATTGTCCTGGGGATCCGAAGGGACAACACACAAAACACATTCGCTGGCTGTGATGATTCTATTACATTGCTCTTGATTGCGCTTTGGCCATAGGTGGAGCCATCAGGTGTTATTGTGGGAGATGTCGCTTTCATCCTCCTCCTCCTCTTGATCAATCCGAGGTCTTCTAGCTGGCCTTGGATGAACAGGCTTGATGGCAGTAGAGGTAGCAGGCCCCATGCCCATGGTGTATCCGAAGTGCTTGTATCAATACTCATACTTTTCATGAAGTATTCTGTTTGGGTACCTAAAGTAAATAAATGTGTATTACTGTCAAGTTACAAGATACTAATAGTACACAGGACATTCACTATCTCACAAAACTGTACTGGCACAATGGAAACAAAAATATTTTAGTGACTGTGGTAAGGTGTATGATTTACTAAGTAGCACACCCACAAGAAGACATTCGGTAATATCAATTCTATTCTGTTATGTAACTCATGGTTTCATCAGGTCCATTTTACACAGGTGTATTAATCAAGCACCATGCAGTCTACATTCATAATCAAGGTGCTTGATTTTATACACCTATGGAAAGTGACCTGAAGAAATCCATGAATTTACTTTCCCAAACATTGACGAGCACATAAGAACCTGTATTAGCCTACTAGAAAAAAGACTTCTAGAAACTAACACAACAATAAAAAGTTAGATCACAAACCTTTTTGCTTCTAACGATGACCTAATGTAGGCTAGAAAGCTGTGTAGCCTGACATGAGGATGTGCTCTGGAAGACATACAAAACACTAAGTAAAACAGCAAGTAATCAAACAAAACATCATTGTAGGCCTACAAAGGTCAATGTAATAATGGCAAGAAGACATAAATTAGACTGAAGTGTAAATACCTGAGCTCTAGTGATAGCAACTTAGCCTAATAGTGCACGGGTATTGTGTTTTTGATTTCCTGTTTAGACTAGAACAATACCCGCATTTAGTTGAGCATAAGATATTGTTGCTAATATTATTATTTGTGGTTTAACACTTAGGTTAGAAGATTATAGGTTCAACAAGCTAAATCTCTGGGTAGTGTGGTCAGTTTTTATGAGTGTAGCTACACCAGGCACATAACTGAAGCATTCCGCTCACAAGTATGTACTGCAACAATTAGCTTCCAATAGGCCTAATCAATGGAAGTAGCTACACCTGACGGTTTAGTGGCCTGTAGGCTACGCTCGGGAAAAATAGACCATTCCTCTAATGGATTTTACCAGAGCCCTTCCTATTAGACATTCTCTGATTTTACACGCCGCTTAACAGAACACTTCAGTTACGCGCCTGGTGTAGCTTCCTGTAATATAGGCTAGCCTAAGCCTAGCTTGTACCCCTTTCATGCATGCTAACGGAAGAATATGAACATGCTATTTTGTAACAGACGCTAGGTGGAAAAGTTTGTTTGTACTTACAGCCTGTGAGCTGGTGGTCGATCATCATGACAGTACAGAACCAGGTTTTCAGAACATCGATGCAAAACCACTTTCTAACTGTAGGCAGTGACTGTGGTCGAAATGATTGGAACACAGAACTAATGTTGCACTACTTCGGTGGTGGTGTTCCAACGATAAATCCAACCATTTCTTCCTCAACTCATGTTTCTAAGGCAAGACATGCAACATTGATGTGTTATTGCCACAAATAACACAGGCACGCATTTTTTTCCTCGCCATGTTAGCAACTTGCTGTTAACTCCTACTAGCTGCAGAGAGACAATCCCCTAGCCACAAAATCTTCCAGTCTTCCTGTAGGCGGTCACAGGTCAAGGTGGGCGAGGCCATGAATAATCAGTTTCCCTTCGGCCTCATTGGGAAGGGCTCTTTATGATTCGCTTGTTTTTCCGGGTATTTTCTTTCATTGGCTAATGCGGGCAATGGGGGTAGAAGATCATTTTCACGTGTAGCATGCATATGCAACTTGGAGTGAGCTATAGTATTTTGAAAGTAACAAGTATTAAACGGTTTCTCAGTGAATGAGACCTTTAACAGTGGGTGCTTCAAACTAAGTTACTACATGCACACAAGACAAGAAGGGTATCCTCTTATCTCACTCTGGGGGAGACGGTGAATAAGCTAATTTCCCAAAATATTGGTGTGTTCCTTTACATAAAGATGACCCAAAGGAACATGGATTACAGCTACTGTAGCTTTATTTGTCTACACAAAGCACATCAAAACAAATGTGGTGAGTCCTCCACTAGCCCCTTTCAACTCCTCTCTCCATATACATATTAAACAGACCAAATGTGTTTAGATATAAGAATAAAAATATGGGCACAGCTACACAAAGCCCATCAAAACATATGTTGTCAATCATCCACTAGCTCCCTCAACTCCTGAAACAGTCCACACGAGCCAGCTATACTGTACCGCTAACCCTGCTAGTGCAAATATTAATGGACTATCAATAGGCACCACTATACGACTAATTTTTACATGTGACTGGATTTGTACCACCATTGTATGGCCAGTTTTTACATGTGACTGGATTTTTAACCAGAGACAGACAAGCAGACTCTCTCTCTCTCTGTCTCTCTCTCTCCCTCCCTCTCTCTGTCTCTCTGTCTCTCCCTCCCTCCTTCCCTCCCAGGTTCTCTGCTGCTCTGCAGGAGGCTGCTCAGGTAGACAGACTGATAGAGGAAGAGACTGAAGGAGGAGAGGAGGCCCTGGCTGAACGACTCCCTCTGCTCGGGGTCCCACTCTCCGTGAAGGAGTCTTTCGCCGTGCAGGGTACACACACACACACACACACACACACACACACACACACACACACACACTCACTCACATACAAACACACTAGCATACATTCACACACACAGATACACACTTAAATGTTTTAAACTCTCTCTCTCTCACACACACACACACACACACACACACACACACACAGACACACACACACACATACCTTCTACAACAGAGATAGATATGCAGACACACACATCTGTACCCAGCTTCCACCAACAGCTGCCTAACATAACTCCTCCCCACAACAACTCCGCTGTATTGTCAGCCTAGTGTTTGCCATAGGAAAATACATGCATTTCCACATTGCCTCATTCTCACCGTGTTCTATTAGATCCTCATGGTTGTGGAGGATGATGGTTAGCAGCTGTGAAGTTTTTCAATGCTGCAATGGCTAATCGTTTCATACAATTAATGAGCTTTAACAATCTCACATTCTGACTTTTTCTGGTTGATTATATATTCATGCAGATCATCTTCGATTGAGCCATTTATGTTATAATATGTTACAGCATTCATGACATTCCGGTCTGGTTTTAGAGCCTTGCATAGCACAGAATCAACCCTGCTGAAAGTTCTAAATGACATTCTGCTCTGTATTGACTCTGGCTCTTGTGCTATTTTAGTCCTGCTTGACCTCAGTGCAGTGTTCGACACGATCAACCACACCATTCTTTTACACCGCCTTACTGTTCCTACCTATCTGCCTCCATCAGGTGTGGCGTCCCTGAAGGTTCCATCCTAGGCCATCTTTTATTTTCACTGTATATGCTTCCCCTTTGTTCAATTTTAGAGAAATACAACATTCAATATCACTGTTATGACACAACTGGACCTCTCCATTTCACCCAATAGCATCTGCACTATCAAAACTGTTTGACTGCTTGGGTGAAATTAAATCTTGGATGGCAAGAAACTTTCTACACCTAAACAACAGCAAAAACAGAAGTGATACTTTTTGGAGCACCAAGTGCTGTTTCTGAAATAGACGAAGCACTTGGACCTCTGGCTGCCAACCTGCACACAGTACGGTTGTACGGCTGGACAGCTCTCTAAATTCCAAGATTCGAAATGGTGATGTTGGCAGAGTTCTAGAACACTAGTTGTAATGATTTTACAACCACACATTCTTTTAGTCAAGTCAGTTTAATTTAATTTTTATTTTATTTTCATTTAATTTTGTCAATCAATAGCCTAATGACTACTATAGCTATAACTACTATAATAAACTATTAGAATACTATAATGTACAAACCATAACTCCAAATAAACGCTTAATTAACTAAATGCATGCTGAACAGATACACCTTCAGACCCCTCTTGATCTAGCACATATGGCTGGTTGCACAACAGATGCTTTATCAGAAGACCACAGTGGGCGGTTGAGGATGTACAGCTTGATCATAGAATTGAGGAAGCAGAGAGCAGATCCAGGAGGTGTCTTATAGGCCATTTGGGCCAATTTAAATGTAATTCTGGCTATAGGGAGCCAATGACATCAAATTTGAACGCAATTATTTTCAAAGCAGTGAACACACTAGAGTATGTTGTTCTGAAAATGGTCTTTTCCCAACAAATGTCGTTCACCACCATAGGTTTTTACAGACCCCCTACTGCAAAGGATACATTTTACGATCAATTCAATGATATTCTGAAAGAGTGTAATCACAGCAAACAGTTAATCCTCATGGGTGATTTCAACCTAAACTGAAGATAAAGCAACAAGAAAAAAAACTAAAAACCACTGTAATACCACTTAGAACAGCTAATAAAAGGTCCAACAAGGATCACACAAAATTCATGTAGATTTGATCTTTTTCCAATAAACCTGAAAGGATAATAAATGGCTACAATCAGATCAATCAGGCTCCTTGCTGTTCAGCCTCTAGTATTGACCTTCCACAGCACTGTCATGGAGTAGAGGTAAAACTGTATGCGGATGACACAGTCTTATACACACATGCAAAGCCAGCTCAGCTAGCAGCTGGGAAACTGACTAAAACTATGGAAGGTGTGACTGAGTGCCTTGATCAATCCTTCCATACCTTGAATATTAGCAAGACAAAAGGGATATTCTTCACCAAAACAGACACAGACACTACATGCAGACATTCTCATTAAAGGTGAACCCATTGACACAGTGAATGAATTTAATATATGCTACTATAAATACATTCATTACATTCATTAACATGCTACTATAAATACATTCATTACAAAACCATACTACACTGCCATTTGCCCTTTGAAAATAAGCGCCAAGTTGTGTGGTCTTAATGAAACTGCTTATCAATGAGTCTATTCAAACTATAACCTCAAATCAATTAAGGAGAGAGTTTGAGCTCCCTTTCTTAGAGTCTAAAATAAATTTACTGGCCAAGAACACGGCTATTTGCAGGCATGCATGCGTTTGCTTTGTTTGCTTAAACACATTAAAAACTCAAGGATGCGTAAGTTGCACGTGTTAGTCACTGTTTACCTTGCAGTGTGCTGTACCTCCTCCACCCATTCCCTCTTAGGAATGCCAAACTCCGCTGGCCTGGTGTCCAGGGCAAAGTTGTTGGCCAGTGTGGATGCGCCAGTTGTGAGCTACCTGAAGCGGGCAGGGGCAATTCCTCTGGGGGTCACCAACACCCCGGAGCTCTGCATGTGGAGCGAGAGCCACAACCGCCTTTACGGACTCACCAGAAACCCCTACAGCCTGGACCGCACAGCTGGAGGGAGCTCAGGTGAGTGTGTGCACACACACACACACACACACACACACACATCCACAAACAATATGAAGCACTGATAGTTCCTTCAGGAAATAGCCTATTTCTCCAGTTAAGATATTGTTGTAGGGTCTAACTTCATATGGGATGGGCATTTTTAGACATTTCCCCCTCGAAATTGCACTGTGCCTACTTCAGAGGCCACTGTTCCCACCTAGTTTGGCCTACCATCAAATGCTTGGTCTCTTTAGAAAGTTGGGACCTTGTAGTTTCTTAGGGAACAATCAGAATAGCTAAGTACAGTGGGAAAAGTGGGAAGTACTGGCACAGAGGTACAGAGGCTAGAATACTGTTTTATATTTCTGCCGGATAACAAGTACCTCTGAACTGACCACATTTCAGCCCTCTAGGTCACTTGAGATGACTTTGAAACACAATTGAGCCCTAGCACCAGGTCTTGTGAAGCTGTGTGCAAAAGTAGATCAATATAGAATAAAAAAGAGTGCTTTGGACCATTATTTGCTCAAGCGTTTTGTAAAATGCCCTATGAAAACTCCCCATAGGACTTTTGGGTTCCCAAAAAGCATATTGACAATAAAATGCTTACTGTGTGGCAACCTCTTGGTGTAGAAGCATAATCCTCGTCTCAAATGAAAGGTAACACTCTGAGGTATCTTGTAGACTATTTGGATTGTATGTCATGGGTTCACAAAATATGGAATAATTACACAAAAGTCCTTTTTTTTGTGCATTTTCTTTGTTGCTTCAATGGGTGTGTATAAGATGGACTATACATCTGCACAACTAATATTGGATAAAACAACATGAATATTCCATTTCTAGGGATTCCTGTGAATATGTCCCAATATGTGGCATCTACTTATTGCACTGCAACTAGAAAGTAGGGAAGCACCAAAAGGGGGAGGGGGGCATTTTTTTTAACAAATAGTTTAATTAATTAATCTGACAATGTAAAGCACCATACCAATTGTAGGCCTACATGTAAAAGGATGTCATATAGCCTATATATTCCCAAAAGTCCAAGCTTTCAAATGGTGTATAATATTACTATGCTACATAACAATATGGTGCATAAAATTGATTTAGAATGTTGGGGGTGCTGTGGAAGGGTACGTTCAGACTTAGCGTCTTTTTCTCACAAAAGAAGTTATGCAGACCGCTTTTTCAGTTTGAAAAAAAAAAAAAAATCTGCTTTGTTCTAAAAAAGCAGCCGGAAGTGACTTTTGTGATAGACAAAGTGACTAACGTTACCTGTGGGAAAACTCACGTTGGCTATTGCTTTTGGTATGTTATGGTAGGGCCTAAAGTTGTGAAGTCATGTCAAACAATTCCCTATGCTCAGACACTAAAACGAGTCTTTCGACCGGTGTTCTGTCACCTTCTCCATTTTTTACTTGATTGTCATGGGAAACCACAGGTCTCGGTAATCTGCTTGTGATTTGTCATCTGTAAAAAAACAGCATGATGTATGGCGTTTTTCCGCTAGAAGTTGAACATTTGTCAACTTCTGAGCTGCAGAAAAAGACGGTTGCAGTCGCGTTTTAAAAGAAGCCGACTGTTATAATGTAAAACGGACGCCGGCAGCTGAGAAAAAGACGGTTAGTCTGAACGTACCCTAAGGCACACCGTTCCATAACTGGCTAATATAGACAATATACAGTATATGGCACACATGACACTTTTGAAATACTGAGATTTTTCTTTCTTTCTCTCTCTCTCTCAGGAGGGGAGGGTAGTCTGCTGGGCGGAGGGGCCTCTGTGTTTGGGGTGGGCTCAGACATCGGCGGCAGCATCCGTATGCCCTGCTACTTCAACGGCATCTTTGGCCACAAGGGCACCCCACGTGTGTATTTATATGTTCTTAATCGTTCTATAACATATACCTGTACTTATGCTGTGTGCAAATAGTCATACATTACAGACAATAATGTATACTGTCGGAATGTAATCCTTACAGGCAGGCTGGACCAGGCACATGAATTGAAATCAAGCTTTCCGTTAGAGGAGCATATACTTCCACTAATCAATGGAACTGGCTAGCATCATGTACATTTAAAATAATCACTGACCCCAATTAAGCAGGCAGGCACATAACTTGATTTTTGTAATTGATGACCGGCTAAGTTTCTCTGTAGCCTCAATCACAAAATCATGTCATTATCATTTACAATATTAAGAAGATCAGACCTCATGTGGCACAAGATGCCACACAACGTCTTGTACAGGCTGGACTATTGGCAAATCATTATTAGCTGGCCTGCCTACTTGTGTAGTGAGACCATTACAGCTGATTCAGAATGCTGCAGCACGCCTGGACTTTTAATCAGCCAAAGAGGACACATGTAACTCCTCTCTTAGTTACTCTCCATTGGCTACCTATAGCAGCCAAAATAAAATCTGCTGCCTGCTATTTGAACTCCATGATCCAGCGCTACATCCCCCATCGCCCATTGCTGTCCTCAGATGAGTGTCTGCTGTGTCGACCAGTGTGATTAACACTAATAGGTCACATTGTGTGTGTGTGTGTGTGTGTGTGTGTGTGTGTGTGTGTGTGTGTGTGTGTGTGTGTTTGTTTCCATTTACCCACACAGACGTTGTGAGTAATGAGGGCCAACTACCCCCTTGCTCTGGTCAGCAGGAGGACCTCCAGTGCACTGGACCCATGTGCCGCTACGCTGAAGACCTGCTGCCCATCCTGAAGATCATGGCAGGACCCAATACTCACAAGTACACACACACACACACACACACACACACACACACACACACACACACAGCCATTATGCACCAGAACGCTCACCACACACCAGCTTGAGGTGGAGAGTGAGGGAGTAAATGAATGAGCCAGTTACATGGGGGGATGATTAGGGGCCCAGATTGAATGAGCCAGTTTGGGAATTTAGTAGCCAGGACACCGGGGAACCCCCCACTCTTTGCGATAAGTGCCATGGGATCTTTAATGACCACAGTGAGTCAGGACCAATGTCTCATTCATGTCATCCGAACGACGTCATCTATGGAATTGATTTTCATGTACGTTGCTGTGTTCTCAGGCTTTCCTTATCTGAACCTGTGGACTTGAAGAAGCTGCGTTTCTTCTCTGTTCCTCATGATGGTGGATCCCCATACACTTCTCCTGTGGACAAACAGCTCATACAAGCTCAGAGACAGGTCAAAAACATACACACATGTACACTCACATAAACAAACTCCCACAATCACACACGCACACACAAAACCATACACATGCATACTGATGGTAATTTTGATACCATAGATTTAATAGAGACCCAGTCAGACCAATAGTATGAAAAATCAGGAACAGAGTTTATTTACGATGATGCGCATCAAGGGAGACAGCAAGAGACAGCATGACTTCACCTTCACCTAAAGATCCATCAGCTGCTCTAACTAGACAAGGAAATAGTTAGGGTTTAAGTATCTTCCAGGCTGACGGGAGATGGCGTTGGTCATTCCATCTCACGTGGACTACACTGAATCAGACTCTGATTATTGGCAACCTGCAAAGTCATAATATTCCCGCTTATCTCTAAATACAGTCACACACAGATATACACAGGGACAGTACAGATATCATACAGTCATTATATAGAATCATACTTTTAGTATCAAAGTGACCCACTAATGAGAAATGCAGAACATTAAACCACATATTGGAATGTTGGGCATAATGCAGAACATTAAACCACATATTGGAATATTGGACATAATGTTCTATTCCACTTTATCTCAATACTGTACATACACATGCACTTACGGTAACTACATTCACAACCCTTGTGTATCCTTACCTCAGAGTGGCTCACAGTCAACAAATAATTATATCTTATATTATATTATATATAATGGAGGGAAAGGATGTAGCATACTCCTCCATGCAGATTTACACGCTTCAAAGACATGCATAATTGACGCGCGGCCACATATGTTGGCACACGATGCCCCCCGAATGCCGCGTTGATGACGCAATTCTCGTCAAGCCGCATGCTGGACACAGACATCGGACTTTATCGCGTCCTGGAAGTCCCATTCCATTACAATCCACACTCTTTTGTTGTGAGTTCATTCTCCTTTCTCTTCATCTGTCATCATCGTCATAGCTACCCTTAGTGGACACATAGCAGTCTACTGTCACAAAGTGGGATTAAAAGTTTATTTACGTATTATTGTAGTTTATTCTGTGCTACATTCTGTTATTCTGATTGATGGAGGACATTTCCTACCAGAGTTAGACAAGAACATAAATAAAAACATGACTTGTGTAAGTTATACAGTAGCCTATTCTGTGGCAAAAAGGAGGGCAGAAATGTAGATGGCTAGACTGCAGCAAAAATGTTTGGAAAGCACAGGAGAAATAGCCTGGTTCTTTAAATAGGTCTAAGCTGTATAAGCACTCTGACTGTGTGTGTGCGTATGTTATTATGATGTAATCTCTTGTGATTATCAGTGATACATCTTATCTTTTATTCACTGTACAAATAATGAATATAACAGCTCATTTGTCTCGATACCGGCCAATACATTTGTCAATATTGATACATCCTCTACTATGAGTACCAATACTTTTTTTTCCTCCACTTCAAGCACTGCCTATATGCATGCAAATTCTCTGGAGGCAAGTTCTTCTAAGTTCATGAACTCTTATTCTCAGCACAATTGTGTGTGTGTGTGTGTGCGTGTGTGTGTGTGTGTGTTGAGGTATTATTGATCTGGAGGGAGTGAGGAAGTACAGTAACATCCTTTCAACATGTGCAGGGGCGGAGCCAGAGGGGTGGCTCCGGGTGGCACAGGCCACCCTTGAGATTCGATTGGCCACCCCAGGTGCCACCCCCAAATCCTAGTCTACGATTGGCTATTAACATGGTCTAAGGCGGGACCTTTCTTGATGCCCTTGCAGCAGTTTGAAGTATCAGACATCAGAAATGTACAGTGGGCATCGCTTTCAAATGGCCACTTCAGTCGCGCAGCTGCGTGAAGCTTTAGTACCACTTTCAGCCACTGTGCATCGCTCTGCCACTGTACATCTGCCTGCCGCCCCTTCTGAAAAAGCTCGATTTACCTCGATTTAGGCTACTTGGGTATGGCTTAAGGCTTGACTACACGGTGGTAACAGAAATCAAAATTTGCTGTCTACATTATTGCCAGTGTTAACGCAACTACGCAAATCAAAACAGTGGTGTGATAATTGAGCCAGTAGAGAAATAACTGTTCAGAATTGTAGCCTTGGGTAGGCTTCTGCAACGTTTTTAACAGGCTACGCTATAGAGGCTTAGACAACTATGACCCACGTTATGGTTTCGTAAATTAATTTGCCCTACTTCTTGAATGCAATGTAGTCAATTGACTGCTTGACATGTCATTTTTATTTTTCTGTACAATAAACAAATACATCTCTGCTTTATGCCGCAGAATTACATCTCATATTTGAACTTACATAGTCCAATGCATCGTTACACTCGTTAGTGTTTCCCAAAACAATAGTAGCAACAAGCGCTCGCAACCACTATCGTAAAAGTTGTGTAGTTACAACTACACCTCTCGACCTGTGGTAGAATGCTAGTAGAAGCATAGTTCCAGGGATCTTCATGTCAAAGACGTCACTGACGCCAGTTATTTGTTTGCAAATTAATAATTATAAATATATTTAAGTTTCTAATTGATATTTACACTTCTAACCACCATACATCCATATTTTAAAATGCCCAAGGCAGAAAAATACATAAATTAAAAAAAGTCAATTTGCAGTCATGTGTGCACGTAAGTAAAAGTCACACACCTGCAGATAATAATAAGGTGGTGCGACTTTTTTGACGAGTCAGCTGAGAATATGTAGCCTTTGATTTTCATGGAGTGGGGGGTCCTTGTTAGTTTACGCAAACCAAGCCAAAAAGGTTGATTCTGATTTTGATCATATGATCTGCACAAAAGATAAACTTAGGTAAACAAATCGATGTCAATATTGTTGTCAAAATCTTAACCCAGATTCGAACTCTTGGACAGGGGACTGGTAACTGCTGTGCAACGGGCCGTCATCTGCCGGCCTTAACGCAATGCGCCACAGAAGTATGTGCAGGTGCCCGGTCACGTGCTACTAAACGCCATTAACCACCTTTTAGTCCAGACTACTGGTTTGAAACTATCATGGTCCAAACTTAGTACTATGTGGCAATGACAGTTTTGGGAAACAGTCGTAACTTTACATGTTGGTTAGTTAAACGATGCATCCTGTTAGTAAAAAGCTAACCTCCGTGAGTTGTAACGGAAACGCACCCCAGATCAGCTTGTAGGCCATTAGCAATCTGTTTATTTTATTTTTGAAGCCTACACAGTAGATCACATGCCACATTCTCACTTTCAATAGACAGATGCAATAGCCATTGGTCAAGTATTGAGTATAAAGCAATTAAGATAGTACCCTATACAAAAAAAGTACTTCATACCATCATAAAAAATCGTTAAAACCAATAGCATTTTTGCAAAAACACTGGATTAAATATCGTAGGCACCAGAGAAAAACTTGTACATCCATTGGCCGTGGGGAGATTACATGCCAGTTGCCTCCCTTCAGTGCTATCGCTCGCTGTGAGCTTGTTTCGCAAAAAAAAAACTATTGCAGATATCAATGCGCCTTTGTTCATGGGTTTGGACTCACAGCAGAGGCTTAGACAACTATGACCCACGTTTTGGTTTCAGAATTTGCCCTACTTATTGACTGCAATGTAGTCAATTGACTGCTTGACAGGTTATTTTTTATTTTGTACAATCTGTACAATAAACAAAATACATCTGCTTTATGCCGCAGACTTACTTGGCCAGCCTATAGAACGGGCACATTTTGGAGAGAATAGAGAATGTCATGCGACGAAGAATCTGTAGGTTATTTGTAGCTGGTTACCAGCAAACAATGTTTAATGCATTAACTCAAGACGTCAAACATTTTCTAAACAATACAAACAGAAAGGATGCAGCAGGCAGCAAATGTAGAAGAGTCATTTCCAGTGGAAGAACAAAATGCTGAATGAAGCCCAAATATATGAAGGCATATCTGGCAAGTTGTTATTTTTTGAAGACGTAAATGGTTGGGCTATAGGCCTAGTTTGCAAGAAGGAGACATAAAGCGTGAGCATGCCACACCATCCACAGCTGTGGTAGTGGGGTAGGAGGATTACTGTTAGCGCCAGGATTTATATAACTTCAACAGAAGGCCTGCCTCGAATGCAGGCTTGCCCAAAAAAAAAAAGGCCTGTGGTTTGCGCATGCCTACAGTAAGTAGGTTTTAATGAGTTAGGAGTCCTCTAGACTTCTGTTAAGCTGTCAGAGGTGGAAAGTTGCGTTCGTTGGGGGCAGGGCCGGATTAACAATTCATAGACCCTTGGGAACAAATGTCTGATGGCCCCCCCTGCCCCTCAGCCAACGTGAATCGGCCTATCGTGAAGATTTGTATTGCTATTTAAGGCACGAGCACATCTGTGAGGCCAAGCCTCACCAAGTAGCCCGTTTGTTAACATTAACTAACATTACATTTAATTAAACTGCTTATAGGCTATGCCGAAATAGTTTCAACATTTTGAATATCAGTGTTGGGTGAATTAGGAAATGCCTTATGGCTGAAAGCTGCTTGGGATCCCCCCTGTCAAGCAATAACCATACAAAAAGTTAAAAACAGATGACATGATGCCAGGGTCGGACTGGGAACAAAATTCGGCCTTGGCAATTTTCTTCCTGACCGCCCACTACTGGACCCGATGGACCTTCAAAGTATCATGGTTAAGTTTTCAAACATTTCACTGACTGCTGGTCATGCTCTCTGTGGCCACCTAGTATCTGTAGCCTAAATTGAGGAAGCCTTGCTGGTCTAAAAATAAATAAATAATAATAAAAAAAAAACGTGTGATGGGGAGGACTGAACCCATGTCGACTGCGTGAAAAAGTATTGTATAGGCATTAAGTTGTTGCGCCACAGGAGAAGCACCCAGCCATCAAACCCATGTTTACATGTCAGTAACATTAACGTTAATAGCCTATAAGCCTATGAACTGAATTCTTAAAAGAATAGGCTGGACAAAAGGATACACAATTAGGCAACACATTTTTATTTAGATAGATAGATAGATAGATAGATAGATAGATACTTTATTGACCCCAGGGGAAATTCAAGGTCTCAGCAGCATACATACAAGACAAACACATTCTTTAACAGCAGAAGAGTAATTAAAGTATATAATATAAAAACACAACTAAGCAGTAAGGACAGTAGAAGATAAAGAATATGCTAAATATACTAAAATACAAATAACAAAATTACAAATTATACTAACACTTAATCTAAATCAATTCTAAAAACAGTATCCACATAGTGGTGATTAATAAATCAGTAGCGCCAGCATGACTGGGGGCAGGGACTGAGCCTGTGATTCTCTGTGCATAGTAAGGTATGGTAAGGTGCTCTAAAGGTGCTCTGTGTGAATGAGTGTCATGGTGGTAGTGCAATGGTGATAGTGGTCATGGTGATAGTGCAAATGAGTAAGTCAACAGTGCAACAATGCAGAAATAAAAGTAAAGGAAAAGTCTATATATCTATATATTTAACTATTTAAGTGTGGCCACAGTTCATTGTGGCATGGAGGGGGGTTATGCATATGTGCTAATGTGCTAATATATACATAAACAGTGAGGTTGGCTCACTGTTTACAATAAAGGCATAAAGACAGTGGTACAAGTGGCTAGTGGACAGGCAGTACCAAACATGGAGAGGGATGAAGAGGCAGACAGACTATGCAGAGAAGTCTATCTCCCCTCTTCCCTTAAGTGAGGCATCATTGAACAGTTCAATGGCCCTGTGGAAAATGACTTTCTCATGACTTTCTCAGTCTGTCAGTTGTGCAAGGCAGTGAGCGAAGTCTCCAGCTGATCAGGCTCTTCTGTTTAACAATAGTGCTGTGGAGTGGGTGACACTCAGAGCCAGCTTTCCTTACCAGCCTGTCAATTAATCCTTCTTCCTTGTGCTTCCACCCCAGCCATACTACTGCATAGAAGAGGGGCAACAACAGACTGGTAGAACATCCTGAGGAGCTTACTGCACACATTGAAGGACCGCAGCCTCCTCAGGAAGTACAGCCTGCTCTGCCCTTTCTTGTAGAGTGCATCAGTGTTGGCTGACCAGTCAGTTTATTGTCCAGGTGGAGACCCAGATACTTGTGAGTGCTAACCACCTCCACATCAACCCCATCAATGTGAACTGGTAGCAGAGTGGGCTTAGACCTGCGAGGAAATCCACCACCATCTCCTTGGTCTTTGAAGTGTTAAGTTGAAGATGATTGAGTTTGCACCATTGCACAAAGTCCTCCACCAGGCTCTTGTACTCCTCCTCCTGCCCCCTGATACACCCCACAATTGCAGTATCATCAGAATACTTCTGCATGTGGCATGACTAAGCAGAAGTCAGATGTGTACAGGGTGAACAGGACTGGAGAGAGCACAGTTCCCTGTGGCTCGGTGCTGCAGATCACAGTGTCAGAGAACAGTTCTTCAGTCTGAAACTGTGGTCGCCCCAGTCAGGTAATCTGTAATCCAGGTTACCAGGTGGCGATCCACACCCATCTTGGATCTCCCCAATCTGAGGGCTGGATGGTGTTAAAAGCACTTGAAATCAAAGAACATGATTCTCACAGCACTTTTCCCTTGTCCAGGTGGGAATGTGTCCTGTGTAGAAGATAAGTGATAGCATCGTCCGCCCACTTTCTCCTGATAAGCAAACTGTACTTGGTCCTAGTGTCTAGAGGGGGTGTGAGGGTGGGGCTGGGGGATGGTGGACAGACCACGCCATTGGAGCTGGAGCAGGGGTCAAACCTGTTGTAGAAGTGGTTCAACTGGTTAAGCCCTGTGCCTCCCCCCTCCCAGAGCACACAGAGAAATTTGATTTATTTGCTGGCGTTCATGGCTCTACACACTTCAGGTAGGAGTAGCCACAGCCTAACCTCAGTGAAGCGTTTGTAAAAACTTAACCATGATACTTTGAAGGCCTACTAAATGGCTTGGGCAACGGTAGCATGATAACATGGTAGCCAGATAACATGAACAGCTATGTTAACTTGTTACAAATTATAATAACGTTAGCTGACTTCTTTTAATCCCAACTGAAGTCAATTTCTGTGAGTGCCGTCAGCTGGTTAGTGGCGCAAGTGGATAGACGTCTGATTACCAAGCAAAAGTCAATTAATTATTCGTGGTTCAATGCCCATGTGGAAAGAATTTATGCTATTTAGGTGTTTGTTTTTTGGGTTGCATGTTCATGGTCCAGTGCATGTAGTACTACATACAATTTTGACTTTTAAACATGTCATGCATATTTGACCTCTAGTAGGCCTATATCAGAAAGTGACAAATCTGCAACGGCCACATCTGGCAAAGACTCGTAATCAATCATGGTCATCAAACGGCCAGTTAACATGGGAGCCAGTTGCCATGTAACACCGGTGTTGTGTGCCTTCTGGTTTCTCCACCTACGGTTTCGCTAGCGTGCATAAATCAGACATTCACAAACAAGTTTTTAAAGGCGGTTTGATTTGCTTTTCATCGCCATGGACATTACAGCCACTTTCGGACCAAAGGTAAAAAATATATGTTTTGAAAACTAGCATTAAACTGGATTCTCCCACTAAAAGCAACTCATCTTGACTCTCTCCATCATGATTCCCACTCTTTAAACCAACTAATATGTTCACTTGAATCAATTAAAAATTATAGGCTACCATTAATTAATAGCGTGAGTTAACATGAAAAACAAAGGGGTTGTCTCTCATCTACAACAACTGGTTACCTTGGGCTGCTACAACGTCAACCACTGTGCACAGTAGGCCCTATGCTACTCTTTGTGGTTGATCAACTTAAAAGATTTTTGGTGATGGCGTTATTGTAAGGCCTAGTAGACCTAAATTCTGAGAAATTAAATGGAACACGATCTACATAAGTGTACCAGACCTTTTTTTGTCTTCAAGGGTTGAATGAAGGGAGTTTGCAAAATAGTGTATTTTCAAGTCAATAAACATTCTTAATTTTCGAATGTCTTTGTCAGGGAACATCTGACTTTTAAAAACCATAGGCCTGGTAGTCGCTCAGACAAGGAGTTATAAGATAAAGGCAATACCATTTGTGTCACCTAAAGCCCTACTTACACTGACAGACTTTGGAAAGATTTGCAAAGATTTGGAAAAGATTTTTGAAAGACTACAGTCTCAGACCGTCTCACATCTAAAGACAAGTGGTAGAGTTTTAAGTCAATGCAATGACTAGGGATCTTGCAGGGTCACTATTTACAAGACTGCAACTAGATTCCTTTAAATTATTACCCATCGTGCATAGATAAACAGGAACTGAAATGATAGCCTACTAAGCTCAAAGTCATATTTTCGTGTTTCTGCAGCATTGTTTTATGTGTGACATCCCTAACCGATATAGAGTTGTTCTGTCACGTGGAAGAGCCGACTAAATATGTATAAGAAATGACAAATATTATAAGAATAACAAATAATCATATAGGCTACAGCTGTCGCCTACTTTGCCCCTTCCTGTTTGTTGTTGGAGAGAAGTCACTATTGGTTTTTATAGTTCACGTCACTATTTGCATGAGCCACGACTAGAAAGACTTGCATGTTTGTGTGCAATGTGTGCATGTTTGATATTGTTTTAACGGCAAAACTAGAAAAAGACTGACTCGAAACCGCTTACTTACACTAAACGATCTAGTTGACGGGAGTGCGCTGGATTCCAGTACAGCTCCCATGATTTCTGTCCGACTTTGGAAATGTAGTCGCCGACTGTGAAAACAGACCAAAATCGTACAATGTAAGGCCGCTATAATGCACTTCAGTGAATTAGCAAGATACCATCAGAAGCCAACAATCATAAAGCACAGTGCGTGCACGCGCGCTCTCTCCCCTGCACATGAAGCTGTCTGCGTGTTGTAGGCTAGATTTGCGTGAGTTCTTTCTATCTGCTTTACTTTTGTGAGTTCGTTCTATGAGGTACCAGTGTTTAGCTGTCTGCTTTGTCACTACTTTTAAAATGTATATACATTTGTTGCCCTGCAACAAGTGAACAATACATCCACAATATACTCCTTCATACCAACCTCAAGTTTCTCAAGAAACTGAAAATTTAATTAAAGGAACCATATGTAAGATTGTGGCCAAAACTGGTACTGCAATCACTTTTAAATTACTGTAGAGCGGTGTAACCCCTCCCCCTCCCTCGAGGTTGCCAACCCGGATGCCGAAACACTACTGACTTTGTGATTAGTACATAGGTGGAGGGTGGCGCATCAGGCCAAAACACAACATGACATGACAAAACACAACATCAACATCAGTTGAGGGCTGCAACTTCACTTTTTAAAATGACAATATCCTGGCTGGACTGCTGTTATCAGTGATATAAGTATTTGAAATTAACATGATTTCTTAATGTCTAGTGACATACCAGAGCCATTTTATGATTAATTGAAATACATTTCTTACATATGGTTCCTTTAATAATTTGCCGAGACTTGTTGTTATCATAATATTGAGATTCAGGAAGATGAAATTGCTCTCATACACAATGCACTCCTTCATACTAACCTCAAGTTTCTTGAGAAAATAAACAAATAGACAAAAAAGCAGTTCAAATTATTTTAACAGCTACAAAAATAGATGTTCATAGATATAAGTTATTGTGGGGGAAATGTCTTGGATGAGTATATTTGTATATCTTCATTTACAGTAATAGAATAATAATAAAATTGATTATATTTTAATGTCCCCAGGAATTTGCTTTAGAACAGCATAGCCCAGTGACAGACAACTTAGATAATTCACTTTAATGTGTTTGTATTACATTTTATTCAAATACAAAGAAATTTTATGTGAGAGTAAGGTATTTGTGTTTTTTTTTCTCCTTCAATGTATGAGTATGGTGTTTGCGTCTGGTGTCCCTAATGTATTTGTGCTAATTTCACATCTTGAGCATGTTTCTGTTTATCTGGATGTTTTGCCTCATGCCACCCTTGAATTATCAGTGCCTCACTTGCCACCCTTGTTAAAAATGTCTAGAATCGCCACTGAACATGTGATCACTTCTGGTCATATTTACAAACAAGCCAATTAGGTACCACGTTATAGATGGCCACAAATTATGTCATCCATGTGGATTGGCTGCTCCTAGCAGGGAATTGCCAATTCATCCACCAGTCTACTAAGAAAACATACTTTTGTGTCCACCACTAATGTGGCACCTAATTGGCCTGTTTGTGAAAATGTGGTCAGAAGCGAGCACGTCAGATGTCATTTTTAACGATGGTGGTGGCCAACTGGGAGGTTAACTCATTGAATGGCAAGCTGTTTTCGGGAGCTTTGTCCTAGAGTGCCAGCAATCTAGACCATTGTTGATGATTTTTGTACAACAACAGCAAATTCTGTGTTATAGCTATGAACACATACAATGGCTCGTTTAAAAGGTGACACTTTAAGCTCTCGGTGGTGCAAACCGTGTATTTCTACACGCCTCTGTTCCTGAGAAATCCCAAGCTAAACAGTGGCTAGTTTTCATCAAAATCGCATTTTCTAGAAATGGAGATATAACGTCTTTCATGAAATATGAAGTGTTGCCTGTATTGAAGTGTTGAAGTGTTACTTACTTGTGTAAACTTTCCGGGAAGTGATCAGCAAGACCTGGCGAGACTGCCACCTAGTGATAGACCCACGAAAATGGCCTGGTTTTGACCTGACGTGCATGCGTCGCTGATTCGACCCAAAGCAGCAACCGAGTTATGATAAAATGTCCAGATAAAATGTCCAGATTGTGCGTTTTCATGAGTTTTCGATCGTCATATATTTCATTTCCATTCATCACAGAGTTCCCAAAATCACATATAAGGTGTGTTAGAGTGTCTAGTTTCGTAATTTTTAAAAAAAAGCTAAAAACGTAATATTACGTTTTTGGCACTCGATGAGTTAACTGGCTGAAGCTAACCCTTTAAACCCTGTCAACCAGTGTGTGTGTGTGTGTGTGTGTGTTATTATAGGTTGTGGAGCGCCTAGAGGCAGACCTTGGGGTCAAAGTTCAGGAGTTGCGTCTGCCAGAGCTGAAGTATGGCTACCAAATCTGGGAGACCTTCATGGGCCTACCTGACAAAGATGGAAAGGTGAGGGAGAGTGTAAGGCCATCAGTAGTTGGCTGGGATCACACAGTCCACTCCAGCTACTGGAGAGCACTGCAAAGAACTCATACAAACAGCATAATGTGCTTTTTAACATCACAGTAATCAGCCCGGCCTCAACAGCTACAGCCCAAAGCGAGTGTGTTCTTGATGTTGACTGAGTGTGTTTTCTTCAGCCCCCACAGCCCTTTGCAGAGCTGATGGGTGAGGGGGGGTCGACTGTTTGGCCTCCATGGGAGCTTGTCAAGTGGATGCTGGGAAGATCCTCTCACACTATGGCATCAATAGGTAGTGACACACAGTCAACGCACGCGCACATATTACACTGCTGCCATCGACTTTGAATAAGAACACCGGTGTTAGAAAAGTTTATGGTTTATTCCACTATTCAGCACAGTTCAGATTACATTCAGATCCCATGTTCAACTGAACACACAATGTGCTCTCACTTCTTCTTTACTACTAGCAACACCATTTCGTATACTGATATAAATGCTCTACTGCCACCCACTGGACAAACATTATACCTGTAACAGATTATGAGCTTAAATAAATTTAGGGGTTTGTCCAGTCCACATTGGGGATGGTTTTGTTATCAAACGTGGCACAAAAAGGTTGGTCTTATATTTCTTAATAAGTCATGGGTGCGTTTTGGGCGTAACATCTTTTAAACCAATAAAAATACTTCTGTCATTCCCTTTAACAGCAAGCAGCGCAATTTCAAACAGCGCATCGGTATTTTAATAGTCAGTGGCGCATTTGAAGGAATCTGCTTGCACGCAAGATTGTATGGAACAGGTATTCCACTAAGCCATGCTTTACTAAAACCTAGCAGAGTATAGCCTACACACATCTGCACATTTATCCTGCAGAGGAGTTGCTGATTACATCTCGTGTCAGTGCGTCTTCAGCTGTGCTTCATATGTGCCTTTCGACCAGGCTTTACTTGGTCAGTGGCGTAATGCTTTTTAAATGGTATAAGATAGCGATTTTTTTATACCATCTTATACCATCTTTTTTATCTTTGATTTTAGATCACGCGCCAGACCACACCTTATGTTGTTAATTGCCACAACCCTGGGCACATTGTGTAATAAAAGAGAAGGGCATGGCGAAAAACTCAAGTGTAAGATAGGAATAAACTTTGCATCATGAAGCCATGCGCTGCGTCAAAATAGGGCCCTATAACACTGAATACCATACAGGTCACACACACACACACATAAAGACACATGCACACACATGCAGGCACACGCATGCGCACATGCACGCACACACACACACACACACACACACACACACACACACACACACACACACACGCATGCGCATGCATGCACGCACACATATTCTCCACACACGGACATGCACGCACACACCAAGTAGAATCTAGTAGATCCATACACACACACAGGCAAGCACATACTCGTACAGATGTACGCACACACACACATCAACACACACACACACAAATAAACACACACACACAAAGACACGTACACAAACGCACGCACATGCACACATACAGGCACGCACACACAGGCATGCACACACACAAACACTCAAACACTTGCACACACTTACACACACACACACACAGGCACGCATAAACACTCAAATAAACACGCCCACTTGCAAGCTCACACACACACACACACACACACACACACACACACACACACACACACACAAAGACACTCACACAAGCAGGCACACACACACACACAGCGCCGGGATTAGTGTGTGCTTCACCTCACTGTGTGTTCACTGTGTGCTGAGTGTGTTTCTCTAATTCACGGATTGGGATAAATGCAGAGACCAAATTTTCCTCAAGGGATCAAAAGAGTATATAAATATATACTTATACCTATACACACACCATTTTTACTATCACTGGCGAAGAGACCTGCGGAAACTCAGGCGAGCAAGTGCTCCACCAGCCATCATGACCACATTCTACCGAGGCACCATTGAGAGCATCCTCTCCAGCTGTATCGCTGTGTGGGCGGAAGCTGCACTGAATACAACAGGAAAGCCCTGCTGCAGCATAGTGAACACAGCTGGAAGGATTATTGGTGCTTCACCCCCTCCCTGAAGGACATTTACACCACCCACCTCACCCCAAGGCTTACCAAAATTGTGAGTGATGCAAGTCACCCCGCCACAATCTGTTTGATCTACTGCCCTCTGGGAAGAGGTACAGAAGCCTGCGCCCCAAGACTACCAGACTCACCAACAGCTTCATACACCAAGCTGTAAGGATGCTGAACTCTCCTCCTCTCCCCCCTCCACCCTCAGCGACATAACATCCTGGACATTGGACCCAAAATGGCAGCCTGCACTACTCCACTTGCACACTTGCACACTTGTACACTTTACAACTTGGGTGTTGTTGTCCTGAAAACACAACACTTCTGCTGCTCTTACATAACTTGCACCACTATGCCACTTTCTTTCTTACTTAGGTCAAACAGAACTGCCCAAGCCTTTTATTGGCCTGACTTTGCACTAGTATTTTATTGACTGTCTATGCACAATTTCAACCAAATTTTGCTGCTCTTATTTTTTCATTATTATATGTGCCCTCTTATTTACTTATTTACTTACTTTTTGTTTACTTGAATGTTATGTTTGTCTGTGGACCTAAATTGGCAAAATATGTCTTGTCTTCACCGTGGGATAGTGAGAAAATGTAATTTGATCTCTTTGTATGTCTGGAACATGTGAAGAAATTGACAATAAAGCTGACTTTGACTGAAATGTGCAATCAGTGGACCGTCATACACTTTACTTAGCACACATTATATATACTTCACCTGTCTAGTGTTCTTATTGTCATCTTTTTGAAGTTGTGCTTCACGTCAAGAAAGCACCTTTTTGTGTTTAAATTATGTCATATGTATAATGTTAGACATGACCAACATACACACATTCTAAAGCAGACACCATTGTTTTTAATAACAGGCATGCATGTGCGTGTGTTTGTTTGTCCAAGGCTTGGCTCTCAAACAGTTTGTTCACTTTGGCAAGCCATCGCCGTTCCTTTTTCAGCAGAAGGAGGCGCTAGAGAGGCATCTGGAGGAGCTGCTGGGTTCTGATGGGGTGCTACTATACCCCCCTTATCCCTGCCTGGCCTCCAAACACCACCACCAACTCTTCAGACCCTTCAACTTTGCCTACACTGGTAACTCTGACACTTTGTCCCATACTTGTATTGCACATTGTCAAATATATGATGTACTTTTCACCTTTTATATATGTAAATACGGACCTTAAAACTTAATTGTCATTGTGCCTCCTCCTTATCCACCACCTCTCTGCTGCAGGCATTTTCAACGTCCTTGGTTTGCCGATTACCCAGTGTCCTCTTGGGCTGAGCAGAGAGGGGCTGCCGCTGGGTGTGCAGGTGATTTCCTGGAAACTGCAGGACCGCCTGACATTGGCCACCGCCTTGTACCTGGAGAAGGCTTTTGGGGGGTGGAGGGACCCAGGGGAGTCCTGACTGATATATACATATAAAAATCACTAATATTTCTTGCAGTGTAGACTGTGTACTACCCATCAGTAATGCTTCAAATGGGATATTGTCAGTAATTGATTGTTTGAGTGTAGAAATTAAGTTTTTGAGTTCTTTCTGCTGCCGGTATTCTTCGTATAGGAAATGTATGGATAGCTGATGGCCCCAAGCTGGACCCAAGCTGTGTACCCGTATTGGCTATTTACAGTATGCTTCAGCCGTGAAACTAGCCTGATCCTACCATGCTCTCGTACATTTCATAATGTACAGAGAGTTTGGCCACTATCCATTGCCAAGCATTAATTTCCTTGAAGGCGAGTACTCTGTTGAAGTTTAAAACTATTGAATCTGCCCAGAGCCACTCTGGATCTGCCATAACCAATCGCTAAAGTTTGGTCGTGACGTGTATGTCATGCTCAAACTAGCGCACAACCTCATTGTCATCGTTCTCAGCCACCCCCTCTGTTCGCTGATTGGACAGGTAAAATTTGGCCTGAGAAAACCCGAAATATAACGAAATCCCAGACGACGTACTGAAGGGAAATTAAAATTGAGCGAAAGTACATAGAAGGGCGGAGCCGGGCTACCGTGAAACCAGTTAACCACTAAATGTTCATTTCTTCAGTGCTTTGGTGTCCTTTTTGTACACCTGTTGACTCCCAGATACAGTATGCTCACAACCTGCTTTTTTCTGTTTCAATATACAGTAATGGCAGTTCATTTGTGAGGACACCAGTACTATTGAACTTAATTGCTTTTACAACTTGCTACTGTAGTCTTATTTAAAGCTGCCACTGCTGAGTAGGAGTTGGAAAAAAAAATTGAGATGGCACTACACAGCAGCAGTTCTGCTGGTGATAAGTTATCAATACATTGACACCAAGTATAGACTGTGTACTACCCATCAGTAATGCTTCAGATGGGATATTTACTCATATAGACAATATAATTGATTATTCATTAGTGTTTCACAATATCATTCCTTCTTAATTGTTTTTTTTTTTTTCAGAGTTATTCATGCGCTGATGCCTTGAAACTATACACTGTACATTATTAATTTATATTGTATACATATCCATACTCTACCTGCACTTGGTATGTAATGCTCCTTTGCACTTCTGGTTGGATGTCAACTGTATTTCATTGGCTCTGTAACTCTGCTAAATGACAATAAAGTCAAATCTAATCTAATCTAAACAACTTTTTTTATCCTTCTACAGACATATATATTGAATGTGTAAAACCAATGACATTTGGGTCTTTGTTCGGAAGTGCTATTCCAGAATAGGCTTGATTTATTTGCTGTTGGTCTTTTATGCTGAAGACTAATACATCTTTTTGAATCGAACTCTGCCTAGTTGAATATTCGTCTTTGTTTTCAAGTTGTGAGCTAAATTTTCTACTGGCCTGATTAACAATTTTTTTTACCATGACAATGTAATCGTAAGGAAGAAAAGCTCCTCCCTGGTTTTTTTTATTTGCTATCTGATGGTGAATTCACACCGCTAGATATAAGAGTGCACACACTCAATCTGCATACGAGATCATTAAGATGGATTAGTGCATGGCTGTGATTTAGCTGTAACTGTTACATGCAAAGGGCCATGTGTGTTGAGCAAAGATACAAAAAAGTCTTTCGGATTTGATGCCAGCTACATGTGTTTAAATGTTGCCTCACGTCTTCTTCTAACAACAGTCTCTTTATACTTGGAGCTGAGGAGGCCATTTACTGAGATGGTCTCCCATTCTTGTCTGATGTAGGATTTCAACTGCTCAACAGACTGGGGTCTTCTTTGCCCTGTGTGTTGTTTCATGATGCGCCAAATATGAACATCCTGGACTGCAGTCACATTTTAGCACTTGGACTCTTCTACTTTGGAGCCATGCTGTGACTGCAGGCAGGCCATTTCAGCACTTGGACTCTTCTACTATGGAGCCATGCTGTTGTAATATCTGCAGACTGCAGTTTGGCATTGTCTTCGCTAAAAAATAGATAGATAGATAAATAGATAGATACTTTATTGATCCCTAAAGGGAAATTCAAAAATGACGGGATGGCAGCATATGTTCCTTCAAAACCTGTACATATCATTCAGCATTATTTGTACCTTTCCATGTGCAAGCTGCCCATGCCATGTATCCAAAACAACAAACCGAATTGCTCACCACAAAGGCTAGGCACATAGGCACAAAGGCACAGTCGAAAACTGTTTGCTTCCCAAATCAGCAACCACCTGTGTCTGGGTTCAAAAGAGTATATATACTTATACTTATACTTATACTTATTATTATATATTAGCACACATGACCAATGGCTGCTACAATACTGAATGGCTGTAACCCTATTACCTCAACCTATTCTTGCACTGACTTCGTTTTTTATATTACCTTGTCTACATTATACTTTACTCTCTTATTTGTCCATATTATTTATGCTGGTCTCTAGACCTTATTCTTGCACTGTTGGACTACTGTTGGACTTCTTTTTGCACCTTCACCATGACACTCATTCTTGAGCACCTTACCATGCACACAACAAAACTACTGTTGGACAACTTTTGCCCTTCACCATGACACTCACTCTCTTGAGCACCTCACCATGCACACAGAACTACAGGCCAGTCCCGGCCCTGTCACTGCAAGTGTCTCATGCTTGATCACCCTCAAGCACACTGTGGATTTTTTAATTTAATTTGTATAGTATATTTAGTTTTGTTAGTTTTTCTTATCTTCTACTGTCTCTATTGTACAGTGTTTGGTTATATGTTTATACTTATATTTACCATTTCTGCTGTAAGTGCATGTTGTGTATGATGTCTGTATGCTACTGAGACCTTGAATTTCCCCTTGGGGATCAATAAAGTATCTATCTATCTATCTATCTAACGCCTATAAGCTGGAGAGGAGGTTGTTCACATTTTTTTTAACAGGACCCCCTGCTTCCCCCTCCTCCTCAAATCCACCACCCCTTCAGCTGCATCCTCACACCTCCTCGACCCTCTCGATCACCACCATGGACTGCAACACAGCGCCATTAGCAACCTCCCCTGCATCAGGAAACACAGGGCCCTCCTCTACCTCCCCTATCAGCCTGTATGTTTCCAAGAGCCAGGTAAAGAGGCAGCTGGAGAGTCTGTGTCAGAGCAAAGCTGCAGGCCCAGATGGCATAAGCCCCAGGGTCCTGAAGGCCTGTGCAGAACAGCTATGCGGGATTCTACAGTGCCTATTCAACACCAGCCTGTGTCAGATGAAGGTTCCAGTGCTGTGGAAAACATCATGCCTTGTTCCAGTACCCAAGAAATCTTCTCCATCAGTCCTCAATGATTACAGACCAGTGGCATTAACATCACACTGCATGAAAGTGCTGGAGAGATTGGTGTTGGCACACCTCAGACCTCAGGTGACCACCTCAATGGACCCACTGCAATTTGCCTACCAACGTGAGGTTGGTGTTGAAGATGCCATCATCTACCTGCTTCAGCGAGCCCACAACCACTTGGATGAAGCTGGTAGTGCAGTGAGAATAATGTTCTTCGACTTCTCCAGTGCCTTCAATACCATACAACCTGTTTTGCTAAGAGAGGAGCTACAAAGGATGCAGGTGGAGACATCCATAACATCATGGATTGTTGATTACCTGACGGAAAGACCACAGTTTGTACGGATGGGAGGATGTGTGTCCGAGAAGGTGGTTAGCAGCACAGAAGCACCGCAGGGGACTGTTCTCTCTCCTTTCCTCTTCACATTATACACCTCAGACTTTCAGTACAACTCTGCAACCTGTCATCTGCAGAAATACTCTGATGACTCTGCAGTTGTAGGGTGTTTGAAGGATGGGGAGGATACTGACTATAGAGAACTGGTGAACAGCTTTGTGGCGTGGTGTGGAAACAACCACCTACTCTTAAATGTGGCCAAGACCAAAGAGATGGTAGTGGACTTTAGGAGGGCTAGGACAAAGTTGAACACTGTCTCCATCATGGGGGAAGAGGTGGAGGTAGTGGAAAACTACAAATATCTGGGTGTACATCTGGATAACAAACTGGACTGGAAGTGCAACACTGAGGCTATTTATAGGAAGGGACAGAGCAGACTATATTTCTTGAGGAAGCTTAGGTCTTTTAATGTGTGCAGCAGGATGTTGAACATGTTTTACCAGTCTGCTGTTTCTAGTACCATTTTCTTTGCAGCCATCTAGGCAAATGGCAAGGGCAAATGACACCAACAAACTCAACAAGTTGAGAGCTGGCTCTGTAAGTGGAAGTACACTTGAACCCCTAGAGTTAGTTGTTGAGAGAAGGATGTTGCAAAAGCTCCTTAACATTATGGACAACACCTCACATCCACTGAACGAACTACTGGTCAAACAACAGAGTGTTTTCAGCTGGAGGTTGCTCCAACTTCGCTGTAACAAGGAGCGTTATAGAAAATCATTCCTGCCCACTGCCATAACTATTTACAACAACTCCCCTTTGTGCCGTGAGAGAAAATCTTATGCTGAGAGTCAATGCAGTTTACAACCTCTTTAACAGAGACTATATCCAATTGTATTTTTTTTAACTTGTATGTATGTTTATGTGTGATATATGTTTATATTATTATTTGCTGCTGTAACACCATAATTTCCTTTTTGGGATGAATAAAGTAATATATCTATCTATCTATCTATCTATCTATCTATCTATCTGATTTGCAACATCTATAACATCGAAAGTAAATAAAAGTTCTGGAGCATAGGCTAACATGGGCTTTCATCTTTTTATGAAGATATTCCCAAAAATACAGCATTTCACAAATAACATTTCACTCTAATATGTTATCAAAATGAAAAGCAAAAAGAAGAGTTTTGAACCTGACTTTATCCAACGTTAAGTGTTCTGTACTTGGAATGTATGCAAATTATTGCATATTTCAGTAGATAATGGCTTGTTTACATAGTTGTACCTAACATTTCAGAAAACTTGCAATAATACTGAAATAAATGTAACAAAATGTAATAATAATAATAATAATAATAATAATAATAATTCATTTTATTTGTATAGCGCTTTTCAAAGACCCAAAGTCACTTACAGAATGGGGAAACAAAGTATCAACATGCATACAACAGTATCACATGCATACATACACACACACACACGCACACGCACACAGACACACACCCACACACACACACATCATAATGGACATGAGCAATGGAGTGAGAAATGAATAATAATAGTACAGACATCCAGGACAAGACATGAGCAATAACAGTCACAACAGTCACAGTGGGGGTCGAGTTGTGGGGGAGGGTGGCGGGGTAGGGGCAGGGGGAGACGGGATATGAGGAGGGGAGAGGGCAAGGGTGGGGATGGTTATGATTGTGGGTAGGGGAGGTCGTAGGCTTGTGAGAAGAGGTATATTTTTAAACAAGATTTGAATGTGGAAAGTGAGGGGGAGTCACGGACAGATTGGGGGAGTGAGTTCCAGAGTCGGGGTGCTGCTGAGGAGAAGGCTCTGTCGCCGAAGGTTTTAAGTCTTGATGGTTTGGTGATCAGAGTGAGTGTGGAGGAGGATCGGAGGGCTCGGGAGGGTCGGTTGGGGGTGAGGAGATCGGACAGGTAGGACGGGGCCAGGCGATGGAGGGTTTTAAAAGTCAGGAGGAGAATTTTGAAGGTGATGCGTTGTTTGATGGGGAGCCAGTGGAAAGCGAAGAGGACAAGAGTGATGTGTTCACGGGACTGGGTGACTCCAAGGTTGCGTGCCAGGGGGGAGGGGGTGATGATCGAGGTGCCGATGGTGAGTGAGATGGGACCAGTTTTATTGAGGGTGGATTTGGTGCCTATGAGAAGTAGTTCTGTTTTGTCACTGTTGAGTTGGAGGAAGTTGTGGGTCAGCCATGATTTTATTGTGGAGATGCAGGTTTCAATGTGGCTGGGGGGAGGGTTTTGGGTGGATTTGGTGCTGATGTAAATCTGGGTGTCGTCTGCATAACAGTGGAAGTCAAGGTTGAGTTTGCGGATGATGTGACCAAGGGGGAAAAGGTAGCAGATGAAGAGCAGGGGACCAAGGACTGAACCCTGGGGGACCCCCTGCGTAACAGGAGAGAGGGTGGAAGAGTGGCCAGCGAGGGAGACAAACTGTTGCCTGTTTGTGAGGTAGGAAGTGAGCCAATCGAGTGCGGTGCTCTTCAACACCCAGCTGGCGCAGCCTTGCAGGAGGATGGTGTGGTTGACCGTGTCGAAGGCTGCTCTGAGGTCGAGTAGTAGCAAGATGTTGAGGGCACCGGAGTCTGCAGAGATGAGGAGGTCGTTGATGACTTTGACGAGGGAAGTTTCGGTGCTGTGGAGTGGGCGGAAACCAGACTGGAAGGGTTCATAGAGGTTGTTTGACTGGAGGTGGGTATGGAGTTGGGCGGCGTGCGTTCAAGTGCGTACAATGTGTTCAAGTGTTTTGGAGAAAAATGGCAGATTAGAAATGGGGCGGTAGTTGGAGAGGTTGGCTGGATCCAGGGTGGGCTTTTTAGGATGGGGGCGATGGAGGCAAGTTTGAAGACAGCGGGAACATGACCAAGGGATAGAGACTGATTGAAGAGGGTGGTGAGGTGGGGGATGAGGACAGGGAGGCAGGCTTTGGTTAGAGTAGTTGGGAGGGGGTCGAGAGAGCAGGTGGTTGACTTGGATGCCGTGATGATATCCGAAATGTGTGAAGAGTCAACGGGGGAGAAGGCAGTGAGAAAAGGAGGGGGCGGGTGGATAGGGAGGGTGAGGGAGATTAGGGGGGGTTGGAGGATGCAGTACTGATGGTGCCAGTCAGGGAGCAGTTGATTTGGGTGATTGTATTGTTGAAGGCACGAAGAAAAGAGTTACAGTGATCCGAGGAGGAGGGTGGGTTGATGTCCGGCGGCTGGAGTAGTTTGTTGACAGTGGAGAACAGGGTTCGAGGGTTCCGATTGGTGCTGTTGATGAGGGTGGAGAAGTGGGCAGATTTAGCAGCTTGAAGTGCATCACAGTAGGAGGAGATGTGATGTTTGTATGCTTCAGCGTGAACAGTAAGGCGGGTGCGTTTGAAGAGTCGTTCAAGTCGGCGGCCAGTCCGTTTCATGGTGCGGAGTTCCATGGTGTAGCAGGGGGCGGAGTTGGTGAAAGAGACAGAGGAAGTTTTCCAAGGACAGGGATTTTCTATGGAGGGTGGCAATGCCTCCCCCGCGACCAGATAGGCGAGGTTTGGCGATGTAACTGTAGTTGGAGGGAGTGGCTTGATTGAGGGCGTAGTAGTCCAGGGGCTGTTGCCATGTTTCACAGAGGAGAAGCAGATCAATGTTATTGAATTGACATGTAAACAATCAGCTGTGGAAGTTTTGTGGGAATATTAGTTCATTTTAAGCCTATTCACCTGTAATGTGCAGACATAAAATAAAAATAGACATGAATAGGGTGATACACAAAAAACTCAAAAAACTACTACCAGTGCAATGCTATCACCTATTTTCTAACTCTACACTACACCTTGCAAAAAATCACTATGAGACTTATTCGTCTCACATGGTAGGCTACTGACCAACCCCTCTGGTTCAAGGGCTCTCAGACACTGCGTCTACAGTACTCAACCAGTGTGCCTCTGCTCTATGCGCAAATATTTTACGCCATCTAGTGGAGAACGGATAATATAGTCCTATAGGCATATAGACTATCCCTTGACAGTGTCAATATCATGTTTCCCACAAAACAGCAGGCTGCTCGCAAGCTTGCTTCCTTCCCACGAGGAGAGTTTTGCCTAGCCAGTTATAGCCTATTGATTATACTGTAGGCAATCATTCATAAACGCAGTAAAAGCTGAAAACACAACACTTAAACACAACACACACATTTACACCGATTTCATCAGGCTCTGACTATTATTCGAAAATGTAGCCTAACCTAAGAATGAATGACCTTTTTGGTCAAACACAACAGGGAGTTCAGTGCACGACTGTTTAGATTAATCAGAACTCTATGGCCCCAGATTGGCAGATAGCGGACCTCTGGTGGTATAGACCTCTCCAGAATAAGTCCCGCCTCCGTAACTTCCGTATCCATCCAACTTCCGGCGCGATTGTCTATGGGAAATAACATGGCGTTTCGAAATATCATACTGGTAAAACATCTGTAGGTAGCGAAGTAGAAAAAGTTGGTGGGCAGATTGGCCTACACACTTCTGCCATCTAGTTTCCATTGGAATTTTTGATTGTCGGTGCCGTTTAAGTAAAATCCAGTGGAAACTAGATGCCAGAAGTGTGTAGGCCAATCTGCCCAGTAGTACAGCGGTTAAGCCCTCAAATCAAGGGGAATTGTGCACTTTTTGAAAGAAACATGAAACTTCTACCATAGTTAGGTTATACCATAAGGTTTATTTTCAGATTTGGAGGGAAGTCAAATTTGACCTCTGAGGCCCGGGAGAGGTCAAATCCAAGATGGCCGCCAACAATATTCAAAAGTGCTTCACGTTGTTACCAAATACAGTAGAGAAACACTTAAGGTGTAATTTCCCACTAACCTTTGGGTGCCCATTCTGTATCTGATAACTTTGAAACCACCAGAGTTCAAGAAAATGCATTTATGTAAAGGTCAAGGTAAACAAAACATCAAAATATTTTTTATGTACCCCAATTAATTTCTTTTTTGTCCCTGTATTATTCAGTTATTAGTTGTTATTTCATGAGATGTGTGACTAATTTTATTTCTTCACAGCACAGCATTATCCACAGGTGACCCCACTAGACCATTTTCACAGACCACCTGCCATACCACCGCTGGTTAAAAAAACCCTGCTTTAGAGAGTTGTTGCTACAGACCACAGTACGCACAATGTAGAGAGCACTTCAATCGACATATTCTAACAGGTAAACATATTGACTATGAACAAACAATATTATTACATAATTACATAATATTATTTATGTTGCAAATTAATTTAACCATAGCCAGGAAGGAGTTTTCCTTGGTAGTTAGCTTTTGAGGTAAACATCATGGACATTCATCAAAATAATTATCCTAGCTAAACTAGAAGACAGTCTGGAACATTTATGTGAGCTGAAGCTAGTTTAATGATTGAACAGAGTATATTGTAGATATGTCAGCTTGGTAATGTGAAATTTGTTATGGCTGAAATAAGTCATGTTAACAGAGTATTCTAGTTAAAAAGCCGGTCAACCGGGCTTGAACACATTTGTAGCTAGCATGTTAATATAAGGCTGTCTTTAATTACTACTAATTAATTACTTCTTACTGTTAAAGACTATCAATTGGGAGATTGTTAGGGCAGGTTTTGTGGTGGACTGATGCTCAATGTTTGTTCCATCAAGTACCATGTTGATGAAGGCCAAGAGAGATGGTGGCACAGCCCTCTGCTGGCAGTTTTCTTTGAATGACCCGTCAAAAGAGAAAGATGAATTAAGGATCTCTTTGCGCACTACTTGTGCTGCTCGCATTAAGTGCATGGCATCACTGTCAGTTTCACAGACTATCATGAGAGCTGGTCCAATGTCCTTCTCAAAACTCAGGAGTGTGTCTCTTCCGTGTGAATGTGCCCTCAGATGTGGAAGCTCAGAAAGCAGTCGTTCTTTCAGTCTGGTGGCGTGAATCCGTTCACCTACAGTAAGACTAAGTTGTTCCAGCCTGGTCTTGTACAACTGAGCGATGTCTGTCAATTTGAAGAAAGGGGCACTGTTCTCATCACTGTTCATGTCTTCTAGATATGCCACTAACTGTGCAAAGGCTAAGCCATGTAGACAAGAATTATCTCCATTATTTTGTTTAGATGCAGCCTGCCTGGCTCTGTTGTACAATGAAGACAGACAGTGGTGATGGTACTTGGCCTCAATGGAAAGGCACACTTCCTCACTGTCAATGTTGTAGCTTGATGCATTATGGAAACCTGAAGAACCTGTAGCAGGCTCATTGCAAAAGAAGCAAGTAGGTTCTGTGGACGGTGAATGGCTGGGGGCAGATCTTGTGTGTACAGTCAAGGTATTTTGTTGTTGTGCTGTAGTTACTTTCCCCCGACTTAGCTCATCAAATGCTTTTTTGTTGAGTTTTAGCTGACATCTCTTGTGCCACTTAGCCTTGTGTCTCTTGTGTCTATACACACGCAATCTGCCCACAGCCATTCACCGTCCACAGAACCTACTTGCTCCTTTTGCAATGAGCCTGCTGCAGGTTATTCAGGTTTCCATAATGCATGCACCTACAACACTGACAGAAATGTGAGGAACAACTTGGTCTTACTGTAGGTGAACGGATTCACGCCACAAGACTGAAAGAACAACTGCTTTCTGAGCTTCCACATCTGAGGGCACATTTACGCGGAAGAGACACACTCCTGAGTTTTGAGAAGGACATTGGACCAGCTCTCATGATAGTCTGTCAAACTGACAGTGATGCCATGCACTTAATGCGAGCAGCAGGGTCATTCAAAGAAAGCTGCCAGCAGAGGGCTGTGCCACCATCTCTCTTGGCCTTCATCAATATGGTACTTGATGGTACAAACATTGAGCATCAGTCCACCACAAAACCTGCCCTAACAATCTCCCAATTGATAGTCTTAACAGTAAGAAGTAATTAATTAAGTAGTAATTAAAGACACAGCCTTATATTAACATGCTAGCTACAAATGTGTTCAAGCCTGGTTGACCGGCTATTTAAAGGGACACCAGGCAAGCCTGCTGCTTTTTCTCTACGAAACTCCCCCTCGCTCGGTCTGAAGCTCTTTTCCTTTTCTTTGCGTCTTCTGTCAAGGGTTTTCGTTGCTTCTTCGCCGGCTCTGCCATACACACGTTTTCAACAATCTCTAGCGTTTCGTTAGCCTGCCTGCTTCGGTCGGCGGGTAGGATACACTGAACTTGCAAGCGGGATATTCTTCCTACAGGCAATAGGGGCGGGCGAGAGTCTTCACTCGCCCTGTAACAAGTCATTTAACCATATACCGACTTACGAAGATGAGTAATTAACACGGAAACGTTGCCTGGTGTCCCTTTAACTAGGCTACTCTGTTAACATTACCTATTTCAGCCATAACAAATTTCACATTACCAAAATGACATATCTACAATACACTCTGTTCAATCATTAAACTAGCTTCAGCTCACATAAATGTTCCAGACTATCTTCTAGTTTAGCTAGGATAATTATTTTGATCAATGTCCATGATTTTTAACTCAAAAGCTAACTACCAAGGAAAACTCCTTCCTGGCTATGGTTAAATTAATTTGCAACATGAATAATATTATGTAATTATGTAATAATATTGTTTGTTCATAGTCAATATGTTAACCTGTTAGAATATGTCGATTGAAGTGCTCTCTACATTGTGCGTACTGTGGCCTGTAGCAACAACTCTCTAAAGCAGGGTTTTTTCAACCAGCAGTGGTATTGCAGGTGGTCTGTGAAAATGGTCTAGTGGGGTCACCTGTGGATAATTCTGTGCTGTGAAGAAATGAATCTAGCCACACATCTCATGAAATAACAACTAATAACTGAATAATACAGCGACAACAAAGAAATTAATTGGGATACATAAAAAATGAATATTTTGATGTTTTGTTTACCTTGACCTTTACATAAATGCATTTTCTTGAACTCTGGTGGTTTCAAAGTTATCAGATACAGAATGGGCACCCAAAAGTTAGTGGGAAATGACACCTTAAGTGTTTTTCAAGTGGTTCCAACGTGAGGCACTTTTGAATATTATTGGCGGCCATCTTGGATTTGACCTCTCCCGGGCCTCAGAGGTTAAATTTGACTTCCCTCCCAATCTGAAAATAAACCTCATGGTATAACCTAACTATGGTAGAAGTTTCATGTTTCTTTAAAAAAGTGCACAATTTTCATGGTTACCCGCTGTACTACAGCAGCTTTTTCTACTTTGTCACCTACAGAGTTTGACAGGTACGATCTTTCAAAACGCCATGTTATTTCCCATAGACATTTGACGACCGATGGTTGGATGGATACGGAAGTTAGAAGGCGGGACTTATTCTGGAGAGGTCTATGCCGCCATAGACATAATATACATAGACACCGCATTGGCTGCTGGAAACAAGAAATGCGGCCGCCATCTTGGACCGGTCATACTCCCTCGTTGCTATGTTGCAGCAGAAGACACAAGATGACAGCACTGTGCAGCATGTTCCTTCTCAAATCGGCGGACCATACTGGGATTTACTTTTCACAAGTAAGATTTAACATAACCGCACTATTGGTTGTATTTTGTGAATAGAATATTACCAGAGGGCTGAGAAGGAGCAATCTTTGATATTACTGTATGAAAATCGTAGCCATCTAGCTAGGCTATGTTACTCGGTGTTCACCCAGCTATGAACTGAGACTTGATAAGTCATATTCCATAACACTGACTTAGATTACAACTGACACAAGAAGGCTATTGTAGAAATAAATCATACTAGATTTGGCCGAATAAAGTAATTTTACACAAGTGGCACAGACTAGCCTATTGGGCAATGCACGCTAGCTGCTACTTGTAGCATAAGTGTGTGGGTGGTAGCCTCACTATTTCCTGAATAAAGTAACTTTCAATAGCTCAACTTCTTTATTTATCAAGTAGCTTAGCCAGACAAGCTACACTTTTCTTGTCATGTGAAATTAGCACAATTTAAAGTAGCTTCCTATGTAGTGAACTAGCCTACTGCTGTGTTTGTTCATTATTATATGCTACTAATACATTTGACTGGGTGGTAGTTTTGTGTAGTGTTTTACTCATGGCAGAGTAACTGATAGTTTAGCTCACTAAAATTTGACTGGGTGGTAGTTTTGTGTAAGTAGCTTGCTTGCCCAACACTGTATTATTCACATGTCATTTACCCTGACAAGAATAAGATGCCTCTCAAATTCCTTTTCATTCATTTATTTATTATTTTGTATCTCTCCAGAACAACTGCCTTGTTAAAGAAGACTGTGAATGAACTGAACGGTCTCCTCACACCCCTGGAACTGAGGAAGGTGCAGCTCTTCATTGCAGTACTGCAGGGCATCTGCTACACTGTGACTGAATGTTTGATTTATGAGCTCCACCTTCATCACCTGCATTCGCCACTCTGTGTCCCATTTTCCCATCGCCTGGTTGACTCAGTCCTCTTTATGGAGTACCCAGTTTACTATGCCATCTTATTTGCCCACCTGCTGTCTGAAGCACTTTTGTTCTCAGCCAAAGTGTACCCAAGCAATTTTAGGAAGGTGGGAACATACAAAATGACATGTACCAGTTGTCGAAATCATAGAACCCACTGTATGACGGTAACTCTGTCTCACTGAGCCTGTGAAGACACTCCCTGATTCTTTACTGATTGCAATGAACGGGTTGATCTTAGCAGTTTCTAAAATGTTTCTTAATTCCTTTTTATTTAATCTCTTCATTGGGGCTGGAACCTTTCTGTGAACTGTAAATAACAGATGCTGTTGATGAACCCATTGACACTGTTCAAGTGACAAGTCACCTTTTTGTCTTGAATTGATGAACTGTTAATGCCCACTATGAATATTAAAATATACACAACCATGTTTCCTGTATCATACAGCTTTTCTACTGGGAGGTTTACAACTTATTCTGAGTCAATTTACCCAAGTTTGTCACTAAACCACATAGGCCTACTTGGAATACCCTCAGATGTCTGAATGGCACTGATCTCACTTAAAATGTTTATGGAACCTTTCTGTGGACTGTGAATAATGCTGTTGATGGAACTTTTCTGTCAACTGTGAACTATATTTAACTCATTAAACTTGTATCAAACTAGTTTTGTCTATGCTGTCAAACATGGATTATGTTCCCAGTTTTGATATCGGACGTCAGGTCACTTTATATCATATATCAAAATATTCTATTACTGTTAAACCCACTATGAATATTAAAATACGCTAAATCATGTGTCCTGTATCATAGCTACATGTATGACCTTTGCAGCAAAAAAAAACCGCGTGAGAATCTGTTCGGTATTCAGTGAGATATGATTAATTAAGTGCGCTGACAGCTCATCTCACCGGCCAAACAGATTATACTGAGTAGAGTGGATGACCGGTCCAAGATGGCGGCTCCAAATCTCGTCAGCGCTAGTAAGGAGTAGCGGTCGATGCGGCGTCTATGTATATTATGTCTATGTATGCCGCCGTGGCGTGCCACTGGTCCGCCACTGCAGTGTTTCTCAAACTTTTTCAGACCAAGGACCACTTAATCAATAAAAATAGCCTCACGGACCACCTAGCTAAAAAAAAAAAAGACCTACTTCAACAGTAAATTACACAATAGGCCTACTCACTGATTGTCTTTGCACCTTGCTTATTGTGTCAGAGAATTTATATGATTTAAACTGCCATGCCTTACATAGGCAGTGTTGCAGAAATGTTTGGATTTACATACAACTTGGTTCAATATTGCAAACAACTCATCTATATTATATTTTACCACGTCTGCTCACGGACCACTTGGGCTAGCTTGCGGACCACCAGTGGTCCCCGGACCACACTTTGAGAAACACTGCGCCATTGGACCATCTCTTTAAATTGAACTTGTCATGAATATTAATAAAAGTTAATAAAGTGATATATGGAGTATAACTGAACAAATGAACAAGATTTTAGACCTGCGACCCGCCAGAGAACAGATGAGCAAAATGCCAGCGAATCGCCAGATATGCCGACAGTGGTCCGCCAGCCTCTTGCTATCTGGGGCATTATAGCCTACGTCACGGCGCAGGATCCACTGATGTGCCATAGATCAGTGGCAGGGACAGTACTAGACAGTTTAACCTGAGCAGGTGTTGCACCAAATCCTGTGACCTGTCGAAATTTGTGACTCTAGAGGGCGCTCTATGAATTTAATGAGTTGGACTGACACATTGACAAAGCACTTACGCAAATAACGTAAGATCATAGAGGTCTAAAATATGGACCGGGCAAATAAATCCTCTACTATACTGAAACTTCAATGCAGATGCATTTACTGAAATGCAAACGCACAGTAAACGCTATATAGTCTGTAGTTCATCAACAAACAACCTACCGGTTAAAACGGAAAATGATAGCGAGAAAGTAGCTCGCATAGCCTAAACAGATAGACTCACTCAACACGCAGTAGGCTAGGCTACGTCAGCAAGATCGGTCAGCCTATTTTATAAATGGTGAAGACACAT
Organism: Alosa alosa; assembly: GCF_017589495.1. Lineage (NCBI taxonomy): Eukaryota > Metazoa > Chordata > Actinopteri > Clupeiformes > Clupeidae > Alosa > Alosa alosa. The sequence continues at coordinate 3,547,470 of NC_063212.1, forward strand.
AGTGCTTTTGTGGTTAAGCGCTTGAAACGGTCATTTATTTTCAGAATGTGTCAACTCAAGGTGTTTCTGGGTACAACTACAAAATATGGAGTCCTCCTGTGCTCGTGCAATGTCATTTTTTTTTTGTAATAAAAATAATATAAATTGTGTTTAAGATAAATCTGCTGTTGTTATTGGGAAAATGTCATAGGCTACTTATAAACATAAATCGGGGGAGGGCCTTGTTTTGCAGCTTAAATGAAGTTTGTTATCATCTGTGTGGTGATTTTTTATGTAGGCTAGCCTAAGAATTTCTATGCCACTATTTTGATAGCATACTGTCAAATTATGTTTCCCCACTGAACTTCTGCAGAAATGGACTCATACGCTACACAAAACCATCTCAGGTGAATTCTCTGAATGTCCCATGTTTAACCAAACAGCTTCCATCACTCCAGTGAACTTCAGCAGGACAGGTCACATATTTTGATAGGCGTATTGCCTACTGTCATATTTTGTCATGCACGCCATGCAATAGGCCACCTGTTCACAGGAGTGATGGAAGCTGCTAAACATGGGACATTCAGAGAATTCACCTGAGATGGTTTTGTGTGCAAAATGAGTCAATTTCTGCAGAGTTCCAGTGGGGAAACATAATTTGACAGTAGCCTATATGCCTATCAAAATGTGTGACCTGTCCTGCTGAAGTTCACAGGAGTGATGGAAGCTGTTTGGTTAAACATGGGAGAGTAAGAGAAGTCACCTGAGATGGTTTTGTGTGTATATGAGCCTATTTCTGCAGAGTTCCAGTGGGGAAACATAATTTGACAGTCTATAAAAAATAGTGACCGATGTTTTGTTTTATTACTTTATTATTACATACAAAATCACAATACAGATGACAACAAACTTGATATCTGGAAAGCTGTTGGCTAAAATAAGGTTAATGAATAGCTGCAATTTTCACAATAACAACAGAATATTTATCGTAAACATACCATTTCTATGGAAGTAGGCCTATGCATTTTCATTCAAAACAACCAAAACATTATTTTTTGGAAGAATGACATTGCACGACCACACAGCATATGTTGTAGTTCTACCCACAAAACAACCTTGAAATACATTCATAAAATAAATGACAGTTTCAAGCGCTCAACCACACATGTCAACAAATTGTGTTTGTTTTTGTTATTTACTAGGCTACATATGCATTGTAATACCAAACCCCAGTGAAATGAAAGATGCCATCCCAATGACTTTTACAACGAGGTGTGACAAGGTGGAGCACTGGCTTAACCATTTAAATAGGCTATGTGACCGATCTGAATGAAGTAGCATAGCCTACTGCATGTTGAGTGAGTCCGTCTGTTTACTGGGGTGGTGAGAGATATTTGGAGTGATTTTATCGCAATCATTTCGCCTATGGGCTACTGTAGACTACTTTTGGAAAATTGTGACCTTCCGTTTTAACCGGTAGGTTGTTTGTTGATGAACTATTAGACTAGCCTATATTACGTTTATACCTACTGTGCGTTTTGAATGTCAGTAAAGTAGCCTAGTTCGTTTCTTTAATAGACCGTTCATGTTTGGACCATGATCTTACGTTATTTGCGTAAGTGCTTTGTCAATGTGTCAGTCCAACTCATTAAATTCATAGAGCGCCCTCTAGAGTCACAAATTTCGACAGGTCACAGGATTTGGTGCAACACCGGGTCCGGGTGCAGGTGCAGGTGCAGGTGTGGAGCTTTTGCTGACTTCACGCGTCAGAGCGAAGTTTACAAATCGCCATCATGGCCCTCTCCCTCCTCGAGCGATTGCAAGTATGGTTTATGAGCGCGGTCATGGCAGTGTTGTATGCTTTATTCTGGTTGTTGAGTCCAAGACCGACCGCTGGATCATCTACCAAAGTTCCTCCAGTCACCAACCCGCTGCTGAAGCTGTCTGCGACGCAACTTGCAAAGAAAATTCGCCAAAGAGAGGTTTGCAGTTTAAAAAAAAAATCTCATCGAAATGGAAAGAGAGGGAGCTCAGTGACTATTTAACCAAGGTTTAAGATTTGTAGTCTTAACTATGGCTGCGACCTTCCTTAACGTGTGTGTGTAGTCTGTTATGAGAGCCTAGTATCTGTGTCTTAATCAGTTACCTATTTTCACTTTGAACTCAAGTTGACTGCTAAATTCTTATCAGCTCAATCCCGATGTAAATGGAAAGTTTTTTCCAAGACTCAAACGGGCCTGTCCTAAGGAAAAAAGTAGCCTATTCGTTTGAAACTTAAACACGTGGGGAAACTGAACAGTCCAACCAGTAGGCTAGCCAATTAAGCTACTTTGTTTACAATATTTTCAGGCTTCAACCAGTGCTGCTTTTCATTCAGACTTAGGCCTACATTTATTTATTTAAATGTTTTTCATGGTTGCGTCGACATTTCTTTTCCCTCTGCCTTGATTGATAACTGAGGTGATTGAAATCAGAGGAAGGTTCATTTTAAAATAAGCGTATTTAAACTAAAAAAAAAAAAAAAAAATCAATAATTATCGATATCGACTGATATGAAACACTTTTATCGTGATCCAGTTTTCAGCCCTATCACCCAGCCCTATGTGTTGGCAGCAGTAGTGTGTGTGTGTGTGTGTGTGTATTAGATAACAGATTGTGACAGATTGTGTTATTTATATTGTGTGTAGGTGTCAAGTGTTGAAGTGGTCCAGGCCTACATAGACCGAATTCAGGAGGTTAACCCTCTGCTCAATGCCTTGGTCAAGGACAGGTCAGGCCCATTCTTTTGTGTGTGTGTGTGTGTGTGTGTTTATTGTTTATTGTTAAAAGGATCCCCATTAGCTGTCACCAAAATGGGACAAGATAGTCTTACTTCTTAGTCTTCTGTGTGTGTGTGTTTGTGCGTGTGTGTGTGTTGCAGCATATTTGGCAGTGGAACAAGTTTATCACAACATCGCTTAACATCCACAGTCCAGGTAGCCAACTCTATCAGCTGTTACCCAATTCCAGGATCTGTCATTAAAGCATCTCTCTCTTTTTCAATTCAACCAAATGAGTCTAGGGTGTTTTCACATAGGCTATAGACATTTTTAAAAGAACCGAACTCAGTACAGAAAAAGTGGACTAAAAAGTTGACCAAAACAAAAAAACTTAATTTTTCACATTGTACATTATTCAAATGAAACGTGGAGGACGTGTATCTCTTTTTGGTGCACTTTGAGGACTCAGTTTTCTGTAAACAGTAACACTAAAACAAGGGGCTATATTATGATGTTTGGAGGAAAAGAGAAGGCAGTCTGCCGAGAGACCTACCCCAATAGGTGGCATTGGACCATTAAACCACACAATGACCCAAAACATACAGCCAAACAAGGCAAGAAATGGTTAACAGAGAACAATATCAACATTTTAGAGTGGCCCAGCCAGAGTCCAGACCTCAATCCGTCAAAAAAGTGAGCACAAGGCCAGAGTGATATATGCAAATAATCATTCCTGCCTTAAAACCAGATTGCTGCTAAAAAGGTGTGGCTTAGAATCATTGTGGAGAGGCTTGGTAGGTATTATAAGAACCGTTTTGAGAGCTGTGAATGCATATGCAGATGTATCCATTGATTATTTATTTTAAAAATGTATGAATAATATAGGACATGCCATTTTTCATAAAAATGTTAAAAAAAGATGAAAATGATTCTTTTTTTCATTCCATGTTTCTCCTACATTGTCTTACAACCTTTTGGCATGTGGCAGTGTCATTTTTAGTAACAACAGAACAATCAACATTAAATCAATATTTGGCAGGGATATGAATAATTTTGTTCCTAACTGTATATATTTATATTTGGAACCTTAAGACCTCTTTTCCAAAATGTATAAAGAGGAAAATGCTATGTTGTGCAAAATGCTATGTTGTGTTTCACCTGAGGGGGCGCTAAAATCTATTTTTTATTGTAAATGTTTATTTTGGTGTTCCCAAAACACCTGTAACTACATGCATTCATTCTGTGAATGGGACTTGGTACAATATTGGTACTTTACAAAATTTAAACACAAAAACCCTATGTCCCTGGGGTATATTCTCTTTGCATTGAGAACACACCAACATTTTGGTAAATTAATTTATTCACTGTCTCTGCCAGAGTTAAATAAGATGATACTGTACATACTGTACCCTTCTCATTTCTGTGGCAGTTCCAACTAGCCTATAGCACCAAAAGTGATAAAAGAACTCCAACATTTACTTGTTGAACTCTCCCATTTACATGTTGTGACTTATATAGTTACAACATATAGGCTACAAATACGCAATTTTGTGAGCATACGTAAACTTGGAACTATGTTCTCATTCAGGAAAAGCACTGCAACTTTGGTAGAGTGATTTGCACACAGCACCTGAAAAGCTGCTGTAGCAGTGTTTCGCCTGAAAGAGAATGTAGTTCCAAGCTTGTATGCTTAGAAAATCGCTGTGTTGCATTTTACACTGAAATTTGTACACATTGTAATACTAGTCACAACATGTAAATAGAACAATGTTTGAGTGCTTTTGTCACTTTTGGGGGATAGGCTAGGTGGAATTGCCCACATCAATGAGCTATGACACGCACAGAGATGAGAAGGGTATGTGTCCTCTTATCTCACTCTGGGGGAGACGGTGAATAAGCTAATTTCCCAAAATATTGGTGTGTTCCTTTACATAAAGATGACCCAAAGGAACATGGATTACAGCTACTGTAGCTTTATTTGTCTACACAAAGCACATCAAAACAAATGTGGTGAGTCCTCCACTAGCCCCTTTCAACTCCTCTCTCCATATACATATTAAACAGACCAAATGTGTTTAGATATAAGAATAAAAATATGGGCACAGCTACACAAAGCCCATCAAAACATATGTTGTCAATCATCCACTAGCTCCCTCAACTCCTGAAACAGTCCACACGAGCCAGCTATGCTGTACCGCTGACCCTGCTAGTGCAAATATTAATGGACTATCAATGGGCACCACTATCAATTAATTTTTATATGTGACTGGATTTGTACCACCACTATATGGCTAATTTTTATATGTGACTGGATTTTTAACCAGAGACACAGATAGGCAGACTCTCCCTCCCTCTCTCTCTCTCCCTACTCTCTGTCTCTCCCTCCCTCCCTCCCTCCCAGGTTCTCTGCTGCTCTGCAGGAGGCTGCTCAGGTAGACAGACTGATAGAGGAAGAGACTGAAGGAGGAGAGGAGGCCCTGGCTGAAAGACTCCCTCTGCTCGGGGTCCCACTCTCCGTGAAGGAGTCTTTCGCCGTGCAAGGTACACTCACACACTCACTCACATACAAACACACTAGCATACATTCACACACACAGATACACACTTAAATGTTTTATACTCTCTCTCTCTCTCTCTCACACAGACACGTTCCATACATTATCCCTTACTTATTTTCACCTTTAGGTTTGCAAGCCAGGTTTGTTTTTGACAGGGGTGCTTGGTTTCCATACGACATTTTAGTTTTGATGGTTTCATGCTCAGCAATGCACTGCACACCACACACTGGGGTTTCTGTCCCATTTTGTCCTCAATTTTAGCGAATCCATATCCTACTTCAGATATTCAGGGTTGTAGCTTGTGTTTACTGCTAAAATGATATCTAACTATGTTTGACATGACCTGTCACATAAACATTGTATATATTCTGTATGTCCATGACGGTGACTGACATACAAATAAAGTCTTTTGTTTGATGATGGTAAACGCACACCTTGTGAGGTGCTCACGGCAGTAGATAAAGACTTAAAATAAGAAGTGTTGTGGCACACTCAGAACTTCAATATGCAATTGTTTATTAGACCAACATTTCGGCTTGCGCCTTCATCAGGGTCATTTTCACACGCAAGTCATTCAGGATTCCTTTATGCTACACATGAGTCTCTTGATTGGACAGGTGTTAATTGGAGGTGTGTCGAGTCCATTCACAAATCCACATGACAAATTGCAGGCTCTTGCTGCTCTCTTAATTATGAACATACTATGTATGAAACATATTATAAAAACATTTACATTATATATGTCATAGATTAAATAATTACTTCAAGCACACAATCTCCATACATTTCTACATACATTTATTCATACATCTCATCATAGAAAACATCTTAAATCAAATTCAGTATTAAGACCATGAGGGGCTAAAGAGCCCAATCTATGTATCCATTCAGCCTTTCTTTGTAAAAGGATTCTGTCCAAATCACCACCCTGATGAGGCGTCTCAACTTTTTTAATACCAATATAGCGTAATGAGGCAACAGTATGTTCCATTTCAATAAAGTGACATGCTAAAGGGTATGTATCGTTTCTGCATCTAATTGTGCTCCTATGCTCCGCTATGCATTGCTTGAGCTGGTGTGTCGTTTTCTCAATATAAACTTTCCCACATGGACATGTGATTAGGTAAATCACTGCAGTGGTTGAACACGTTATTGTAGCGTCGGTGGATGTACATGTCTAACGTTGAATTAGTGTCTCCCAGAATGCAGTACGAGTGAATGCTAGAATGTGTAATGTCGGTTATAATAGTTGTAGTTACGTTTACCAAGTTGTGTATTTGTTAGCGTGTTAGTCTCTTTGGTTGTACCTCATGTGTTTATCCTCGTGTTGATGTGTGTGGTAAACCCTTATTGTGTGTTACATGTGCGGCTGAGACTACCCCTGTGTTGCCCTATGAAGTTATCCGTATGTCTGATTGTGTCTGAGTCTTCCTGTTCCAATAAATGGCCGTCCTGGCCAAAGCTGAATCTTGTCTGAGGGTGAGATCGCTACATTGGTGTCAGAAGTGGGATGGGCCCCTCCCGGGGCGCGAAGATCTATGCCAGATCAAGATGGAGAAGAAGGCCGAAGACCAGACCAGCAAGATGGCGGCGAAGCTCAGTAGATGTTCCAATGGTCCTTTTAAGGACTAGCCAGCTCGCTGAGCTCGCCACTGCGGAGGATGGAGGACCTTCCGGCCCGGCGCGGGACCTGTGCAGGCGACCAGCGGGACCAGCCCTGCACAGCCGACGAGAGCTGCCAGCGCTGGAGGAAGCAGCCCCGACTGATGTCGCGGAAGTGTCCGCGGCTGGCAAGAAGTTCCCAGCACGACGCCGATGTCGATGCTGCCGTCATCCGAGGATCTCATCCATAGAGAGCGCGAACTCTCTGACGACCTTGGAACACGACCACAGCGGCCGATGTTTACACCACCAGCTACTGAAGAACTTCCAGAGCGTCAGCTGCCGGTCGAGAGTGTGATGGAGTCATAGCTGCTAGTTCGGGAGCTTGCGGTGCTCCAGCTAGTGACCAAGAGGGTAACGTCGACCTGTAGAGCCTTGGAAGCTATCGTTTCGTGGACTGTTTGAAGTGCGCATGTTCGACACAAGTCTGCGCAATGTTTTTCACGTTTTGTGTGTGAGTTCCTGTGTGTCCCGAGCCTGCTGGGAGGGTCGGGGTCTCCATTTCCCGCCACAGTGGAGCATCGTTGTGCTCGAGAGACAGCCGACAAACGTTCTACAAGAGGGCAGCGCGAGGAGGGACCTCGACGTGGGCTGCTGACCGCCTGGAGATCGGCACACTGTGGACAGGTGGCAACGGCCACGAGCTGTCACAGTAGCCAGAGGGGGCTACCGAACGTCCACGGGTTCCAGCGTATCCGGGGGTTCGGCTTGCAGTGGGACTGTTTGCTGCTGTTTGAGGTAGCACAGCTGCACGGCGGGAAACCGAGGGCCCAAGCGACACCACGACCCACGTCTGGCCGGTTCTGGTGCTTGTTCGGGGGAGAACTGACGTGACAGAGGCAGCCGAGAGCCCTTCCAGTCGGGAGGGGTTATCGTGCAGCCGGAGGCTTTCCGGTCACTTGGACTAAGCACTGGGACTGACACCGACGCAGCCGCGAGCGGTGAGCTGAGCTGTCATTGCCGGGGACGACAATGGCGCGGGAGGGGGTTATGTAGCGTCGGTGGATGTACATGTCTAACGTTGAATGAGTGTCTCCCAGAATGCAGTGCGAGTGAATGCTAGAATGTGTAATGTCGGTTATAATAGTTGTAGTTACGTTTACCATGTTGTGTATTTGTTAGCGTGTTAGTCTCTTTGGTTGTACCTCATGTGTTTATCCTCGTGTTGATGTGTGTGGTAAACCCTTATTGTGTGTTACATGTGCGGCTGAGACTACCCCTGTGTTGCCCTATGAAGTTATCCGTATGTCTGATTGTGTCTGAGTCTTCCTGTTCCAATAAATGGCCGTCCTGGCCAAAGCTGAATCTTGTCTGAGGGTGAGATCGCTACATTATGATGTCTTTTATTGGGATCTTTTTCCCTGACCTGAGATGTTTGAAGTCATGGCATTTATAAGTGCTGTTACATTGTGCGCATGAATTACACGTATAGTTCCCCGGCCGTATTGGAGCCAGTCGGCCTGTTTGAACATCTTTGGTTGGGATTAGATCTGAATGGACCTCATCCTTCAGATTTTTTCCTCTTGAATAGACTACCTGTGAATCTACCATTTAGTTGTTGGTCAGTTTGGAGGATATGCCAATACTTCCGTAGAACAGGTTTAATTTCCTCTGTGCATTTTGAGTACTGAGTAGCCTAATCAGTGCCGACGCGTCCTTCCATTTTGTCGATTTCTGTTTTTTAACAGCTCAGTTCTATTTTTCTTTTCGAAGTTTTGAGGAAGCATTTTTAATTTGTGCATCTTTGTAGCCTCTCTCTTTGAATTTCTTGGTCATAATTTGCATATTTCTCTCAAAATCATCAGATGTATCACATATACGTTTCACCCGGCAGAACTGACTGTATGGCAAGCTATTCTTCAAAGGGTGGCAACTGTTTGCTTGTAGAAGGCTATTGTGGTCGGTACTTTTCCTGTATAGATTGGGGTGTAGACAGCCATTTTCCCGCACAATTAGAAGATCCAAGAAATTAATCTCTTGTTTGTCAAAGGTCATGGATACAAAGATACATTATACAAATAAAGTCTATCAAAATAAAGGTCCAATATTAGATCTGATAATGTAGCATTTTAAATGAGCGATTTCTTCTTTTTTAACACAAGCTCCGCGACTCACCCAGAATGGTTCCACGACCCACTTTTGGGTCCCGACCCACCAGTTAAGAAACACTGTACTAAAGAATTTTTGATTCAAGTTCAGCGTGTGTAAAAACTGCAATAACTGTACACGAGCTCCAGACAGGAGTAGAGTTATAGTGGGTTTACTGAAGATTTTGATGGACGATGACAAGTTGAACAGGTTGTACAAACGGAGATGATTGCAGATGTGGTTTGTATTTCACAGACGCACATGCAATAACAAAAGTATTCCTCAGGAATCCAGAATTTGCTAGTTTCTTCAACAAAGGATTGCCGCCTTAGCCATTAAAAACAAACCCGCTCCTGCGCTAGAGGTGCCATTTAAATAGAAGGCCGAGAGCAGGCGGGGATTGCGGAGGCGGAGATGCTCGTTTGAGCAAGAGATTCTTTTCAGCCGCCCCTCAATTATGATCAGCATATTCAATGACAAAGAAAATTATATTATCATCTATAAATGGCAAAGGAATCAGTGCGCTAACTGGTCTTATGTAGGTCTTTCCCTTAATCAGAACTTTTTCCAACTGGCCAAAATGCTCGGGGAAGCTGGCGATCCACCACCATCACCACTGCAGCGGGAGTCCGGTTTGCCACTTCTGGAGGGCAGGGAGGTAATTCTTTATGAAGCTGGACCAGAATTGGTCCGTGAGAATCTGGCTATGATGCCAGCGTCTGTTTGGATGTAACTCAGAGTCAGTGTACATGACCTGGGGCAAAGCTGCTTCCCGCTGCCCCATAAGGAGTAGATTTGGGGTGACAGGGTCAGCATCAGCCAACTCTGAGGATGCATATCCGAGAGGCTTGGAGTTCAGGATTTCTTCCACCTCCACCAGAACTGTTCTCAGCACCTCTTCCGTCACACTCTTTTTTCTGTTTTCACGGCTCTCACCTCTCTCTCCCAGAAGCCTCCAAAATGTGGAGCATGCGGTGGGTTAAGTTTGAATTTAATTTTCTGCTTCGTCAATATCTACTGCAGAGCTGGGCTGAGATCTGAGAATTCTGAGAATCCAGTATTGGTGGCGAAGGCTGGCGAACACTCTCTCTGGTCCAGGATGGAGAAGTTTTTGGTCAAAATCTTTAATGAGAAGGGTCGTGATGTAGTGTTTTGGGTCCAACACTATAGGATGTGCTTCTGTTAGAGTCAGGTCCTGACTCTGACAAAGTCTTCCCCCTACTCTGATTACTTTCCCTATCGGGTCAAATTCAGGGGCCAGAGTGATGAGCCTGCTGGACTGTGGGATTGCTTTACCAGCCTTCAATAAACTGTATTCCTCGGGAAGGGAGTCAAGTTGGGCTTTCTGCAGGAGGAGGAGTTCGATCTTGGGGCGCTCAGGGGGATCGGCCGTCGAGTTCTGAAATACGGCATGCAAGGTAGAATCTACTAGTATTTAAGTAATCCTGGCGCAGTGAGCTGCCTGCTACAACAGCGGCGCTTGGGGAGCAGTGAGGGGTTAGGTGCCATTCCTACTGGTCGGGGTTCGAACCGGCAACCCTCCGGTTACAAGTCCAAAGCACTAACCAGTAGGCCACGGCTGTCCCTTCTACTAACTCCTGCCATGAGCGGTGGTGACTGTCATCTGGGGTTACGCCATCAGCATCAGCTTGAATGATGCCACAGAACACAGACCTAATTATTTAGTGCAGGCCTCATGTGAAGGATTGGAGGAAAACTTTGGGCATTGGTCAGGAGGCAAGTGCAAAAAAGGGGGGCCTTGGTTCCATCGACATGGACTGGCTATCGTAAGGTCATCCCTCGGGTAATGTCATCGGCTGGGTTACTTGCTGAATTGACATATCTCCAGTCACTAGGATCACTATTCTCCAGGATCTCTGTTACTCGGTTTGTCACAAGCACCTTGTACTGGCAATTTTCGGAGCAGAGCCAGGTAAGAATAGTAGTGGAATCAGACCACAAAACAGTCTGGTGAACAGGGAGGGACCGTTCTGTTTGTAGGAGCTTTGCTAATTGCACCCCAGACAAAGCGGCACAAAGCTCAAGCCGAGGGACAGAGAGCTGACGTTTAGGTGTAACTCGGGATCTTGCCATAACAAACGACATGTCTGCTGGCGCGTCGGGGTCCGGACTTATTTTCCCGATAATGACCGGCGTTCCATACATTAGCCTATCCCTTACATAACACAGTTTGCTCCATAACAACACACATCTTCTGTCTGTTCTTCCTATTACAGACAGGGCCAAGACTCTTCCTTGTGACATTTTCGTTATTATTATTGTCTGAATTTGGCAAGCAGCACTTAGAGCAGAAAGTAACTACTCCTCTGTTCAGTTCTATTTTATGTTTTATGCTTTCATAGAAGCACACACACACACACTTAAAGACCGTTGAATATGTTTGTAAATGTCTTTATTTCATGTTGAATCTTAATCTTAGGTTTACTGTAATTAGAGGCGTTCCCATGATCATTTCTAGGTCAAGAATCAGGTGGTCAAGGCCCCATTCAGATGGGAAATTATAACTGGAGCCAGGGCCACAACAACAACAACAACAACTACACTTGAGTCAAACATGCAGCAATATTCAGCATATTTTCTCAATATTAGCTCAGTTTATGCAATTTAAGGACATTTAAAGGGACACCAGGCAAGCCTGATGCTTTTTCTCTACGAAGCTCCCCCTAGCGTTTGTAGGTGTCTATGTGTGCGAGCCCTCGCTCAGTCTAAAGCTCTTTTCCTTTTCTTTGCATCTTCCGTCAAGGGTTTTTGCTGCTTCTTCGCCGGCTCTGCCATTTATACACACATTTGCAACAATCGCTAGCGTTTCGTTAGCCTGCCTCTGTGCTGGGGATGCAGGATGTAAACTGATCCTGCTTCTCGCGATGTCTGAGACTTTGTGAGACTGAAGGTCGGCGGGTATGATACACCGAACTTGCAAGCGGGATATTCTTCCTACAGGCAGTAGGGACAGACGAGAGAGTCTTCATTCGCCCTGTAATGAGTCATTTAACCATATACCGACTTACGAAGATGGTTAATTAACACGAAACGTTGCCTGGTGTCCCTTTAATAACAATGGCGGATGACTAAAGTTTCTGTTCCTAGCAAAACATCAAAAGTTTCTGGTTTTTGTTTTTGTTCCGTGAACCGGTTCAAAGCCTTGCACATGTTAGTCACTGTTTATCCTGCAGTGCACTTTACCTCCACGGTACCCCTCCTCTCTTAGGAATGCCACACTCCACTGGCCTGGTCTCCAGGGCAAAGGTGTTGGCCAGTGTGGATGCGCCAGTTGTGAGCTACCTGAAGCGGGCAGGGGCAATTCCTCTGGGGGTCACCAACACCCCGGAGCTCTGCATGTGGAGCGAGAGCCACAACCGCCTTTACGGACTCACCAGAAACCCCTACAGCCTGGACCGCACAGCTGGAGGGAGCTCAGGTGAGTGTGTGCACACACACACATACACACACAAACAAACAATATGTAGCACTGGTAGTTCCTTCAGGAAATAGCCTACATCTCTAGTTAAGATATTGTAGGGTCTAATATAGACAATATACGGTATATAGTACACTCCTATTAACATGACACTTTTGTAATACTGAGATTTTTTACTCTCTCTCTCAGGAGGGGAGGGTAGTCTGCTGGGCGGAGGGGCCTCTGTGTTTGGGGTGGGCTCAGACATCGGCGGCAGCATCCGGATGCCCTGCTACTTCAACGGCATCTTTGGCCACAAGGGCACCCCATGTGAGTATTTATATGTTCTTAATCGTTCTATAACATATACCTGTACTTATGCTGTGTGCAAATAGTCATATATTACAGGCACGACTAAGTTTTGTACAGGGCATGATTCTTTCCAAACAGGACTATTGCAATTCATTGTTAACTGGCCTGTAGTGAGACCATTACAGTTGATTCAGAATGCTGCAGCATGCCTGGTCTTTTAATCAGCCAAAGAGGACACATGTAACTCCTCTCTTAGTAACTCTCCTTTGGCTTCCTATAGCAGCCACAATTAAATTCGAATCCCTCACTCTGGCCTATTGGACACTTACTGGATCTGCTGCCTGCTATTCAAATTCCATCAGTGCTACATCCCCAATCGTCCATTGCTGTCCTCCGATGAGTGTCTGCTGTGTCGACCAGCCATTAACGCTAAAAGCTGACATTCAAGTGTGTGTGTGTGTGTGTGTGTGTGTGTGTGTTTTTATTTCCGTTTCCCCACACAGACATTGTAAGTAATGAGGGCCAACTACCCCCTAGCTCTGGTCGGCAGGAGGACTTCCTGAGCACTGGACCCATGTGCCGCTATGCTGAAGACCTGCTGCCCATCCTGAAGATCATGGCAGGACCCAATGCTCACAAGTACGTACGTACACACACACACAAACACAAACTAAGCATTTGTGGAGTTTGGGAGGTAAGAGGGTGAATAATGAAGTTCTGTTGAGTGTTCTGAATATTTGTGTGTGTGTGTGTGTGTGTGTGTGTGTTCAACACATTGCATTTATATAGCGCTTTTCTAGATACTCAAAGCGCTCCACAGTGAAGGAGGAACCTCACTAACCACCACCAATATGTAGGGGGTGATGCACGGCAGCCATTATGCACCAGAACGCTCACCACACACTAGCATGAGGTGGAGAGTGAGGGAGTAAATGAATGAGCCAGTTACACGGGGGGATGATTAGGGGCCCAGATTGAATGAGCCAGTTTGGGAATTTAGTAGCCAGGACACCGGGAACCCCCACTCTTTGCGATAAGTGCCATGGGATCTTTAATGGCCACAGTGAGTCAGGACCTCGTTTTAATATCTCATCCGAAGGACGGCATCTCTTGCAGTACAGTGGCCCTATTACTCCACTGGGGCATTGGGATTGATTTTCATGTACGTTGCTGTGTTCTCAGGCTTTCCTTATCTGAACCTGTGGACTTGAAGAAGCTGCGTTTCTTTTCTGTTCCTCATGATGGTGGATCCCCATACACTTCTCCTGTGGACAAACAGCTCATACAAGCTCAGAGAAAGGTATAAAAAACATACACACATGTACACTCACACAAACAAACTCACACACACACACACACAACCATACACATGCACACCACTACATTCACAACCCTTGTGCATCCTTACCTCAGAGTGGCTCACAGTGAGCAAATAATTATAAACACTTGAAGACCACATGAATAATACAGTTCAGTTCTGTAGTGAAATGACAATGGAGGGAAGTTCGTTCACATTAAGGAAGTGGCATACTCAAGAGTATATATACTTCTCTGTGCACATTTACGCACGTTGAAGACATGCATAATTGATGCGCGGCCACATATGTTAGAAGGCACACGAAACCCCCGAATGCTGCGTTAATGATGCAATTCCTATGTTGTGAGTTAATTTTCCTTTCTCGTCATCATTGTCTTAGCTACCCTTAGTGGACACATAGCAGTCTACTGTCACAAAGTGGGATAAAAAAAAATATTTACGTATTATTTCAGTTTATTCTGTCATTCTGAGTGATGGAGGACATTTCCTACCAGAGTTAGACAAGAAAATAAATAAAAACATGACTTGGGTAAGTTATACAGTAGCCTATTCTGTGGCAAAAGGGATGGCAGAAATGTAGATGGCTAGACTGCAGCAAAATTGTTTGGAAAGCACAGGAGAAATAGCCTGGTTCTTTAACCCATTTATGCTAAAAATGCTTTTATGCCTAAGTACTTTCCTGTAAACCCCTTCTCAAAACCTAAGGGTTTTCAGAACAATATGTCAAAATTTGTCAACGCCTACTAAAACCTTAATTTCTCAGGCTCTATAGCAGATAAAAACATGAGATAAAAAGCATTTGAGAGCTTACTACTTTGGCATTCCACTTGACTGACTGCTTGGCCATAATCTTCAACTGCATTTTTTAATCCTTTAAACCCTGCCAACCAGTTTATGTGTGTGTGTTATTATAGGTTGTGGAGCGCCTAGAGGCAGACCTTGGGGTCAAAGTTCAGGAGTTGCGTCTGCCAGAGCTGAAGTATGGCTACCAAATCTGGGAGACCTTCATGGGCCTACCTGACAAAGATGGAAAGGTGAGGGAGAGTGTAAGGCCATCAGTAGTTGGCTGGGATCACACAGTACACTCCAGCTACTGGAGGGCACTGCAAAGAACTCATACAAACAGCATAATGTGCTTTTTAACATCACAGTAATCAGCCTGGCCTCAACAGCTACAGTCCAAAGCGAGTGTGTTTTTTTCAGCCCCCACAGCCCTTTGCAGAGCTGATGGGTGAGGGGGGGTCGACTGTTTGGCCTCCATGGGAGCTTGTCAAGTGGATGCTGGGAAGATCCTCTCACACTATGGCATCAATAGGTAATGACACACAGTCACGCATAGCTGCTAGCATAAGTATAGCTTATAGCTGCAACAGGTTGCTGGAGCTGGCCTGATGGGTCGCTCTATTTACACCGCTTCAACGGCACATGAACAGTTAGACCGAGAATTCGTCATGAAATTAAAATTCCACTGGAGCTCCAAGCGGTTGTGTACACGCAGCCTTACAACACTGTTTACAGCTCTTCGAGTCACGGTAAAATGTCATTTTTGGTACATAGTAGGGTTGGGCGAATGAAGCCCCATGAGGCTTTGGAAGGTTCTTCCTGATTGTATCGTAAGTGTTTCGAAGTGTCAAAGCATCGAATACAAAACAGTGACATCTGGTGGTTAGCAGACATAACGGCGACTCTCATTGTTTAATCGCTAATCACAGACGAAGCCACATGCCGACCAAATGGCCCTTCTCTGACACTGGTAAAACAAAGCGGAGAGACAACGTGTTCTGTTCCCTTGTGAGTAAAAACTATTAGGCTTACAGTCATTGGAATAAACATTATAGTTTTGATATGCTTCTAATATTTCGAATTGAAAATGCAATGTGCTTGGTTTTAAATAATGCTATGTTTCTGTGAAAATCTTAAAATGGCCTTGGGAGGGTGGTAGCGTGTTCAGATACATCGCCTTGCGACCATCAGTTCAAATCCCGTTATGTTCATAATTGCCATGAGTTTGATATTGCATGCTTCTCTATTGTGGTTGTGTTTAAGACTTCATTTGATGTTTTGCAAAAACTAATGGCAAAATAACGTAGGCTAATTGCTGTAGATGACCACAGTAGTGTCAGATAACAGAAAAAATATAAAGGGCATTGTGAAAACATGGGGCATTGTGTATAATGGGGATTGTGAAGTGCTTGTGTAGGGCTACAATTTTAGAAGGGTGCTTGTGCAACAAAACATATGTGTTGGGGACTTTAAGGTTTATCGAACCCGTAACGCTTTAGGGGTTTGATACAAGCACCGGTGCCCCTGTGTCAAATGTCCCATTAAACTTTTCAGTGACGTCCGAAGCTTCGTACGGCATCAGTCACGTGACCTTACAACTTTGGTACGCGCTCCGATACATTGTGCCGAAGCAGATTGCTTCGCGGAAGTGATACGAGGTTCGGTGCCTCGGTGTCAGACTTCCCATCCCTAGTACATAGCTAATTTAGATACACCTATGGTGTGGGTGGTTGCGTTTCTTTAAGAGTCCGCTGTCTTGGTTTGTATAGAAATGGATGTTAAGTGACACATACACGCAAGACGGTGGAACTACGGGACCGACGGTAATAGGGGGAGTTCCGTAGCTGCAACTTCATGATTATGTGTACTTTTAGACAAAACAGCAGTAGCTAATGTGTTCATTCACCTTGACATTAAATTGACATTGAAGGTAAATAGAGTAGACTACGGCTAGATCAGCTAATTCTAGTAGGCTATGCCGACAAACATGTTTAAAGGCTTGGCAGAAAGATTATATTGATGAAAAGGTTTCAAGTCCCCATTTTGCCTAGGCTACAGAGCCATAATCACTCTGCTTCTAGCCAAGAACGAGTGACGTTCTCGTTAAGTCAGACAGACCGAAGTGAAACAGGTGGGGAGTCTTGGCGTGAGAACGAACGAACGAGACAGATTGAAGAGACATTTATTAACCTGGCATGACACAGAAAATACAAAGACAGCATGCATTATACCATTAGACAGATATTTAAATGTAAATGCCAATATTGTAAATGACAAAAATGGAATTGTTAATGTAAACCATCATCGTTATTTTTTATCGTATGCTCTCCCACTAGTCTCACTAGCCCATTTGTTTTTTTTCATGGAAACGGTTGCTATGCTTTCATGCCCCTCATTGGCTAATTCGATGAGAACGTTTTAGAAACAATACAGACAACAGCATACGATTGGTTTGGCTCTCGCCTTAGGAAGCTGGGCCATTGGCATTCACAGCAGCACTAGGTCAGTGTGATTCACAGTGTGAACGAACAAGAACTGGAAAGGCGATCCATTTCAGGTCGTTCATTTTAAAGACCCGTTCGAACGAACTAGTTCGACCCACCTCTAACTAACACACACACACACACACACACACACACACACACACAGCACATACAGATGCACGCACGCACACACATAAATACACGTACACACACATGCATGCATACACACACACACACACACATAAAGACACACGCACACCAACGCACGCATGCACACACACACACGCTCAAATAAACACACCCACATGCACAGACACGCACACTGTAACGGTGGCCTCTGACACAAGAAAAGGAAATGATTATGTTGGCGCCAGGCAGCATTAAAACTGCCGTGTCAGTATTAAGACCCCGTCACCCTTCCCATTTTAAAGTTGACAAGAAAAGAAACACAACACAGCATATGGTTTTCAAGCAGGTGATGCAGTGTATTAAACAAAATGTCATTCAGTTCAGGACGTCGGTGACGTCGACAACAGTTCATTAGATCAACAAAACGCTACGTCTATGGCGACGCACACAAACAAAACAATAACCAAAAACAAATGAAAACGAGCGGCCTAGGAGGGACTGGCAGCAAGTGTTCCTGTGTGTGTGTGTAGCCTATATGAGCGTGTGTGTGTCCCGGGAGGAGAGCAGCAAGGAAGAGATGAAAACGACGTAGGCCTAGTTGAAACCAAAGTTTTTGGAGGAGGTTTAGGGAGGTATAGGCTCGATTAGCCAGGCAAAAAGTGTAGCCTAACACTTCACACTAATCCAATAGCACAGTACCTTTATAATCCACACGTCCATTCTCAACATCCACGTTCACTTCCAGTAGTCCAATAGGTCCATAGATTTTAGTTTACTTTCAGTAGTCCAATAGGTCCATAGGTTTTAGTTAAAGCGTTTCCGAACTTCCACCGAGCTACCGCAACCTCCGACACAACGCATTGACTGAACATTCAACTCCCCCCGGTTTGACAGCTCACTTCCTATTTTGTTTAAAGCGAGACTCCAGCTCATGACCTCCACCACACCTGATTGGCTAGTCAATTAGAAGGTCACTAAGCCAGCGAACTACTTCAAGTGACAATAGTGAGGAAGTAATATGTAATAAAAGTGTGATGTAGTGAAAGTAAGTAAATAAATATATTTGTGTAGATTAAATATTTTATGTAAACATGACAGAAACGTGATTCTGTCACAACACACACACCCCATTTTTACTGTCTAGCGTTCTCATTGTCGTCTTGAAGTTGTGAAAGTACATTTTTGTGTTTAAATTATGTCATATGTATAATGTTAGACAGGACCAACATATACACACATTCTAAAGCAGACAGCATTGATTGTGTAATAACGTGGATGCATGTGTGTGTGTGCATGTGTGTGTTTGTCCAAGGCCTGGCTCTCTCAGAGATGGCTCACTTTGGCAAGCCGTCACAGTTCCTTTTGCAGCAGAAGGAGGCGCTAGAGAGGCATCTGGAGGAGCTGCTGGGCTCTGATGGGGTGCTACTATACCCCCCTTATCCCCACCTGGCCCCCAAACACCACCACCAACTCTTCAGACCCTTCAACTTTTCCTACACTGGTAATTCTGACACTTTGTCCCATACTTGTATTGTATGTTGTCCAATATTTCCTTATCCACCTCCTCCTTATCCACCACCTCTCTGCTGCAGGCATTTTCAACGTCCTGGGTTTGCCGATTACCCAGTGTCCTCTTGGGCTGAGCCGAGAGGGGCTGCCGCTGGGCATGCAGGTGATTTCCTGGAAACTGCAGGACCGCCTGACATTGGCCACCGCCTTGTACCTGGAGAAGGCTTTTGGGGGGTGGAGGGACCCAGGGGAATCCTGACTGAAAAAAAAAAAAAAATCACTGTAGACTGTGTACTACCCATCAGTAATGCTTCAGATAGACTGTGCAGTGGCGCCGCCAGCCGTAATCCTGTACACACTGCGTACAATTTTTTTAACGCATTATTCATGAAATCATTCAATATTACAACAATAAAAAATAGCTTGTGTACTGTCTTGATTGAAACATGCTTTGGGCACAAATGATAGGCTATGTTTAGGGCAAAGAGAATGGACATCTCAACATAAGGATACATTAGAAGATGATGATTGGTGTAAACTTTGTCACGACATGATAAGCAGTTCTGGCGCTTAAACTGCAACGTTCAATTCAGTCATAAATCATTCAAGCGTAGTGCTCGTCATGAAAAGAAAACAGCAGCTTAATATTTTTTAGGTGTTTAACAGTAATAGGTGCACTGTTCTTAGCAGTTATGCCGAAGACCGTGAAATTAGGCATTAAATCCTACAGTCACTCTGTTTGGAACATCGCAGTTCGGGTTTCAAGATTGTTAAGATTCAGTCAATGCGTAGAGTTTGGATCATCTCAAAGTTTGGGACAACCAAACAGCAGTGTAAGCAAATCCTTATTGTTAGGTTAATTAGAAAGTTTCTGCTCAATGACAGATTTTTGACGCCATCTAGTGGAAAACTGATAATATAGGGTACCCATTGATAGGCCTACTGCAGATATGGAGTGTGTTTCCTACAAAACTGTATACTCGTGTGCTCGCTGGCTTCCCACTTCATCATAATTAAGTTCATCCATTAATTCTCGTTGATAAGTTCCCATGGACAACCATACTCTTCTCCCAGTGTGTTATGCACAACCAGTAAGTGAACTGTGTTCAGTGAAGCAAACCAAACTCCGTTTTTATGAGCCAGGATAAGGAGCACCTTGCTCCTATATTGACTTCTCAATGATACGATAAGTGAAACTGAAATAGGTACGGCAAGGTAACGTCATTTAATATAGCCCATTTCATGCACGAAGGCAATTCAGTGAGCTTTACACCATCGGAAAGAGTAGCAACAAATAATAAGTAAAAAAAAGAAGGGAGACAATTAATAACATTTAAAAATCAGTCAAGCAAATAAAATGAAAAAAAAAAAAAAAAAGAGTTGTTTTAGATATTTTTAGGTGTTTTTGTGGTTTTTAGGTAAAAGGTTATAGAACAACTCATTAAAAGTCAGAAAATGTATATAAGAGTCAAAAACGTGTGGTGCAGTTGGAACTATTATTATTATTATTATTATTTATTTAAAGAGGAATGCCTCTTGAGATGTGACATCTCATTTTCGAGAGGGTCCTCGATAGGACTGGACAAAGACAAAGGTACAAGGACAAGATCCTACAGTACAGTAAAATACAACATACACATTCACTCACATACAGCCCCCTTCCCCCACCCCCAACAGCTCCCATTCCCTAAAAATACATACATATATACAACAAGCATACATCTTCATATCCACATATATACATACAGAGACACATATATGCATGCATTGTAGTACATACATACACATATACGAAAATATAGACACGATGCGGCTCACATATCTATAACAGAGCATATTGACAGATCAAAGACACACAAAAAGCATTAATGAAAACAATTACAACGATTATTTGCTTTCAGATATGTGAACAAAGATGTCTTGAAGCTTACTCAAAGATGTAATTGATCTTAAGGCCCCAGGCAGGCTATTCCAGTCAAAGGGAGCCTTGTATTTAAATGAACGCCTGCCGCTTTCTTTGGAGATATGTGGTACTGTAAATGATAGATATTCGGTGTGCCTCAAACTATAGTTTGTTTGGTAAGGTATTAAATGTTGTTGCAGGTAGAGTGGATAACTAAGATGTATGCACTTAAAAATAAGCTGGAACCAATGAAACTGTCTCCTGGCGTTGGGTGACAGAATATTCAATGAATCATACAGGATACAGTGATGCGTCCTGTATGAACATTTCAACACAAATCTGCAAATGCTATTAAAGACAACAGTCAAAGGCTTAAGACAAGTCTCAGTGGAGTTCTGATATACTACATCAGCATAGTCTATAATTGGAAATAATAATTGCTTCACAATTCTCAACCTGATCTGCTGTGTAAAACAATTATTGAAACGATACAGCATCCTTATATTACAATTCAGCTTTCTTATAGTATGATTGATGTGGGTTTTATAGGAGAGTTGAGAATCAAGCCAAAAGCCCAAGTATTTAAATTCATCAACTCTGCCAAGAGCGGTGGCATCTAAAAAGTTAATTGACAAATTTGTTTGTTTAACAGTAGATCTTGTTGGGAAAAGAATACAGTATGATTTCTTTTTATTCAACAGGAGGTCATTACATTGGAACCATTTTTGAATAATATCAAAGTCTGTCTGAAGAGTCTTCTGTATCTTAGAAATATTAGAGTTGGAATTATAGATCACTGTGTCATCAGCATATAAGTGAATAGAACAGTCTGAGCAAGCTTGTGGAAGGTCATTGATAAAGACTGAAAATAGGAGAGGCCCTAACGAGGATCCTTGAGGGACACACTTTTCCATAATGGCAAAGGAGGATAGACTACCCTGAAAGAGGACACACTGTTGCCGAAAATGTAAATAAGAGCTAAACCAAAGAAGAGCTTGTTTAGAGAGCCCAACAGCATGAAGTTTGTCTAAAAGCATATAGTGATTAACAAGATCAAAAGCTTTGGTTAAGTCTATAAAAATCTCTCCAGTAGACATATTATCATCGAGGGATGATGATACATCATTGGTGAACTTCAATAAGGCAGTTGTGGTGGAAAATTTAGGTCTGAAACCTGATTGATGTTGAGACAAAATAGAAGACGCATTAATATAATTATATAATTGATTAAATATTAGCTTTTCGAAAACTTTTGCCACGCTACTAATAATGGAAATAGGTCTATAATTGTTAAGATCAAATGGATCCCCTCCTTTATGGATTGGGGTTACCCTGGCACACTTCCATCTTAATGGGACCTCACCAGTGGTTAAAGATTGGTTAAATAAATCAGATAGTGGATATGACAATATATCAGAGGCGACCTTGATGAACTTGGTTTCCAGACCATCTAAGTCTCTACCACTGCCTGTCTTTAGTTCAGATATAGCTCTCTGTACATCGACGGGACTAATAATTGAAAAAGAAAAAGAGGTAGGCCTATCACAAGAGTATTGAGCCATATTTAAGATGTTGTTGGAATTAGGAGACTGGGTTTTGCAGATGGAAGCAAAATGCTGATTAAAAGCATTAGCTATTGCAAGTGGATCAGAAAGAGTATCATTTTTAATCTAATTTTAGCTGAGCACTTGGATTAGATTTGTTAAATAACTCATTAAGATTTCTCCAAAATTTCTTGGGATTATTGTAGTTATTTGATAGAGAACTTTTAAAATACTCAGATTTAGCATTCCTTATATGTTTATATGTTTCCCAATCTACAAGGTCCTTAGTCGAACGATATTTGCCCCATGCCTTATCCCTTTGTTTAAATAGTGTAAGTAGTTCACCACCAATCCAGGGTAGATGTCTTCCTTTTACCCTTACTGACCTCCATGGAGCATGCTTATCAATAACTTGGAGAACCTCGGTGTGAAAATAATTCCAAGCATCCTCAACAGTGGGAATTAAGTTAAGCCTATCCCATTTAATATTCAATAGGTCTTGAATGAAATGCTCATCATTAAAGTTTTTCAGTTGTCTTACTTTAATAATTTTAGGTGGTAATCTTGGTAGTCTCATTTTCCATATGCAAGACACAATAGAGTGAGAACAATGAGATCAAGTAAAATTAGATAAAATACAGTAAAATTGAATAAAAAGGATAAAGTCCTAAAAATACATTATGAAAAAGTCATAACACAGAGTGCAACCATAAATAAATAGATTAATACTCTAAAGTAGGCTAACCTAGAAATATAGACGCACCCTAGCGGCAGCTTGCCAGGCTAACTCTAAAGATCAGTTTAGGAGAAAGAATTTCATCAGGGAGTTCATTCCAAAGCAGAACTGCCCTGTAGCTGAATGCTGCTTCACCATGTTTTGTTCTGACCAGGGGTTTTCATAACAAGTGCTTCTCCTGTGAGCTAAGAGGTCTTGGTGGTGGAAGGTTGAAGCATGTCCAGGTATGGTTGAAGCATGTCCAGGAGGTATTTTGGTCCTAACCTATTCAAAGATTTATAGGCACGCCGCAGGGACTTGAGTGATTTGATCTGTTCTCTTGTTTTTTGTCAGAACCCTCATTGCTGTGTTTTGTACCACATGTAGTTGCTTAATTGTCTTTTTGGGAAGGCCTAGTTCTACTAAAAGGACATAGTAGTAGTCGATCCTCCTGGAAATATCAATCATGTTGTCATAAGACCTCTTTGGAAATATTTTTCAGATGGTAAAAAAGCTGATTTGGTCATTGCCTTCATGAAGTTTAGCTTTTCACATGAGCATTATTTATATTTTTGCTGATGATGTTAGAGAAGAAGCCCGACCAGTGATCATCTAACCAGCTGGTATTTAACAGAAATAAGAATGTTTACAAGAACCCCTCAACCCAAGCCAGGTTTGTGTTGTTATCCATGGAGTCACCTTCAGATACTTTACAATCCTACAGAGGGTGTTTCAGATGACACAGGGGTTATCTTAACATTCCTAAGTCAAAGGATGGCAACCAGATTTCACTGCATATAGTTATACTAAAACATTTCATTCAATGAGAAACCCATATATAGAAATTATAGCACATTTCCATGGTGCTTTCTGTTTGCCAGTGACTGTCTGGGGGACTGACTGGGGGGGTTATAAAATAAATTAAATTATGTGTACATTTAGTGACTGTACACTTATCGGCCTGTAGATGTTGGTGTTGAGCAAAGGATTGCTGGTAGAGGATGATGAGTATGGAAGAATATTAGACTCAAATGTTTTGTACGTGTGTATCACGTTTTGAAACTGTAGAAATTATTTGTAACTGTAAAAATGATTTGTACAAGTTGTCAATATTTCAAATATGCCCTACACTTACAAATCTAGTCTACGGGTACGGATCGGTTTTACAGCTACAAATCATCCTACAGTTAAACATATTTTACCATTACAAATATATTCTACAATTACAAATCAAAATTCTACACACAAAAAGCTGTCCTACAGTTCCAAATATTTTCTGCAGGTGCAGACTTTTGCACCACCTTAGGGATGAGAAGCGTCTCGTGTGTGTGTGTGTGTGTGTGTGTGTGTATCAGGATTTGTAACTGTAAAACCAATTTGTGATTTAGTAAAAAAAATAACACGAACGATTTTAAGTATGTCCTTCACTTACAAATATATTCCACAGGTACTAAACCTTCCACAGTTGCTGTCTTTCAATTACGAAACTATTCTGCCATTACGAATCTCTGCTGCTTGCACAAGTAAATTTGCTGCAAGTACAAACACTTTTGAGACTGTTCTGGCACTTCCTGTTTAAAGGCCAATGGCGATGCTCAGGTTTGGCTAGCAAATCAGGAATCTAAGTTCAACGTTGGAGGTCAGTAAATGTTGATATCGTAGTGTTATCCAATTGCGTCGAAGTCCGGAATCATTCAGAGTAAACATTGGTCTAGTGTTATCCAATTGCGTGCAGTGAGATTTTCAAATTGCATGTGTAACAGGACAAGGTCCACGCCCTTTGTCTAGCCCGGTAGTGCCATTTCAAGTGGCTCTCGGCATTCGGAGGCGAGCCAATCATTGTATAGGAGCGGCTATAAATTCCAACTTTTATTTTGAAAAGCCAGCTGTGCATCCAGTGACTTTCCTGGTAGGTAGCCTAATTGTGGCATTGCATTCGTTATAACTTTTCCCATATCATGCTGTGTAGTTAACTCAGATTTTGGGGTTTTAGGACTGCCGTCAGTTGCAGAACATGGGCCATTAGCTCCCACAAAAAGTCATTAGTAGAGTGCTGTGCTGCCTTGCCTGCCACCTTGGCCAAGAGTTTTTTTTGTGCTAATAAACCTGTTTACCAACATATCTGTCTGTTGTGGTGCAAATTGGGAGGACTAACCAAGGCGGGTGTTATAGGCCCCACGACAAAAGCACCTTTATTCCCCCTCAAAAAAGAAATGCATCCATAGACATTTAGTGGAGAAAGATGTTTCCCTCCTGTTGAGTAAAAAGAGGGAATATAAGGTGGCCAACAATTTGACTAAGGATCAGAGGATGGAATTGAACTCGACTTGAAGACGACAAAACAGTGGTGAATCCAGAGCGCAGATAAGGGTGGTGCTATTGCCATCATGGACCGGGCAGCATATGATGGGGAAATTCAGAGACAATTGAACAATACTACCTTCTATCACAAATTGAATCATAATCCTACACAGGAATTCAAACAGCGTATCAGAGGGAAGTTGGATTCCCTTCTAGAAAGTGGAGAAATTACAAAACAAGAACATGCTTTCATGGTAGTAGACTTCCCTGTTACTCCAGTTTTATATACTCTCCCAAAATCCACAAAAGCTATACAGATGTACCCCCTGGACGGCCCATTGTGGCAGCTCGACTTCAAATCCATCATTAAGAAACATTGGCATATTATTGACTCTGATCCAGCACTTACATTTTTCACCACACCTCCTCGCATTGTGTACAAGAGAGCACCCAATCTCAAAAACATGGTGAGAGCTCATCTTCCACCATTGACTCCACCACATTTTTTACAGACTATTCCATTTGGGAATTACAGATGTGGTAACTGCCCCCAATGCAACTTCACACAAAACCAGCACTTTTAATCACCCACGCACAGGAAAACCTCATGACATCAAAGGTGTGATCACCTGCAACACCAAGAATGTCATCTATTAGCTCAAGTGCCAGTGCGGCTTGGCCTATGTTGGTAAAACGACTAGACCACTAAAAACAAGAATCTCAGAACGCCTCTCACAATGTATCCACTCTCAGATATTGCGTCATTGAACTGGTTAAACAGCCCTTCCATACATAAGAGAGAAACATACTGGATTTACACACTGGACACTTTAGCCCCAAAAGGGTTGAATGAAGACTTTGATCTGAGGCCATTCTTGTAAACTTTTGTAAATAATTGTGTAAATAATGTGTAAATATTGTAGATACTGTGGTAATATTTTGCTGACTTCATATGACATGTTATGTCATGTTCCCAGTGTACCTGTCCACTGCTGTGGGATTGATTCTCACATAATTGTCCTGAACTGTTGTAACACACCCTAGTGGTATCCTTTACTATCTCTCTATTTCTTTATTGTTTTTCATCTATTATCACTACATTCTACAGTGGTTGAGGCGCCTTTTTAAACATTTCAAATATTCCAAACTAGGCCTAAGGCTTTGCAGGCTTGTCCTTTCCTTCCTGAACTAAATATTTTTGTTAATATTTTTGTAAATGTTTGAATATGCATACATTTTGATATTTACATTTATATCTGTATTTATATCTGTCCTTTCATGATGGAATTGCACTTTAACGTGATTGATCACATGACCTATCATGGATGTATATATGGAGGTGTGTCTCCCCACTTGTTTCATGTCTGATGAAGGGCTGGGGCCCGAAACGTCACATATGGTGATATAGCCTACAAATAAAAAAAACGCTAAGGAGCAGCTTCTGGTGTGCAGACTCAACGTTCTTCTACTTGCTTGTGGAGATTAGCACACTAGAATAGAGTACTGTTAGAATACTGTTGGGTTGTGGAGGTTAGCACACTGTAACGTTACAGCACAGGGTAATCCCAATTTTATGGATCAAATTTATTCCAATCCAACTCAAAACACAAAGTGAAGGTTTTATCCAGATCAAAACCAAGAATAGATTATGTGATCTAATCCAATTTCAGGATTCTTGTTTCCCTTTGAACAACCCATTTTCAAGATTTGATCCAATCCGATAGCCGACATCCTATCCAGTAACTGAAATCCGATAACCGAAATCCGATCACGTTTCTTTTGAACAATTGGGCCCAAACAATCAAAGCATATGTAAACTAAAAAGCTATGCTACCTCATGTTCATTTTGCTCGGACCCCGTTAATCACCGCTTGCGGTTATATTTTGTTTTGAATCTTGTCAAAAAAAAGAAAGGCATTATTAAAAGATTAACCAAAAATGTCTCTATTCCCCACTAGTGGGGCCATACACTTTGAAAACCACTGACATAGTGGATATCTGCAGCTGAATTGTATATCTGTAATGATAAACCCCATACAAATGAATGGCAAAAGTGACGTCATTTGTCCTAGGAAGAATGTCTTTGTGGATATCTGAAATGACAATTATGCAGGGCTAGATTGGCCATCTGGCATACCGGGCATTTTCCCAGTGGGCCTTCATTTACATCCCGCCTAGACTACTGCAACTCCCTATTTATTGGCCTCCCCACTAAATCACTTCAAAGACTACAATATATTCAGAACTCTGCAGCCAGACTAATCACTCATACCAAGAGATCTGCACACATCACCCCTATTCTTTCTCAGCTTCACTGGTTCTGGTTCTGTCCTAAATCAAATTCAAAATTATACCTCTCACTTTCAAAGCCCTCCATGACCTTGCTCCTCTTTACCTCTGTGACCTTCTGATCTTTTACACTCCTTCCCGCTCCCTCAGATCCTCGAATCAAAATCTCCTCTCTGTCCCCCGCACCAGACTCTCTACTCTAGGTCGCAGGTCTTTCAGCGCTATGGTCCCTAAGCTCTGGAATTCCCTCCCTCAATCCCTCCGTGACTGTCCCTCCTTTCCTTTCTTCAGAGCTCACCTCAAGACCTTTCTGTTTCAGGAACACTTTTCACCTTCCGCCACCGCTTGACTCATCGCAAATGCCCTTTTTTTTTACTGTCTTTTTTTGCACAGCTGAAGACGCACTGTCACGAGATATAAGCAACTCCTCTGCAGGATAAATGTATTTTTATTCAATCATTACTAAAACCTAGCATAGCCTTCACGCATTTGCACTCGTCTATTATTTGAACTCATTGGCAAAGTGAAACTAACTTCACCAAGGAGTCAGTCAACGACAAGACAGTTATATGCAGTTACTTTCGCTATTGACTGACAATGGGTTACCACCGAAAACATAGGCTGGAAAAAGCAACACTTACCCTAATATTGCTCAAATGACTGAATAAAACAACATTTATCCTGCAGAGGAGTTGCTTATATCTCGTGACAGTGCGTCTTCAGCTGTGCTCCATACGTGTCTCTCGCCTCTCCCCTAATCACTTTTAACCGTCATTACCAATTTGCAAATGATGGTGAATAACTACTCATCATGAGATGTACAGTATTTCGTAATATTTTTATTCTAATTATGTTTCCCATTGTAATCGTGCAATTTGTAATGCTTTGCATGGACGTGCGCTGGTGTGCATTCATGAATGATAGAAGGATGGTGCGTGCACCTGCCAATATGACTGTTGACATGCGCTCTTAAAATAGCATATGAACAACTTTTCATATTGACTTTTGACTTCTTTGACTTCTGACCAGGTTTAGGTGGTGTATGATAGCGATTTTTAGACAACGCGCCAGGCCCCTCCCTAGGTTGTTAATTGCCACACCCCTGGGCACAATGTTTAAAAAATAAACGTGCAAAATACCGAATTCAACTTTGCACAGGTGGAAAACGAACTTTACGCCATGCGCTGGTGTGCAAAATACAGCCGTTTGACATCGCGCTTTGCGCCATTAAAGGGAATGACAGATGTCATTCTCATTGGTTTAAATGATGTTACGCCCCAAACACACCCATGACTGATTAAGAAATCTAGGAATATCTTGTTGCGCCATGCGCTCGACGTTTGATAACGAAAACACTCCTAATGTGGACTGGACAATAATTATCATTATTATTATTGTTATTATTATTTTTTTTTAAAGTAGTTCAAGTTTATCATTCACTCACAGGGTGGGGAAAGGAGAAGGAGAGAAGGAGAAAGGGGGAAAGAAAAAAAAAGGAAAAAAAAATGTGTGATGATGACTGCAGACAAAGTAATTGTTAAATGTAACTATATGCTTAACACAATAAAGTATAAAAAAAACAATATGACTGTTGACAAAGCGCTCTTAAAATAACATAAACAACTCGCCATAGACTTCTGACCAGGTGTATAATAGCGATTTTTAGACAATGCGCTAAGCCATTCCCTAAGTTGTTAATTGCCACATCCCTCAGCGCATTGTTTAAAAAATAAACGTGCAAAATAAGAAAATATACTTTGCGCCGGGTGGAAAACGAGTTTTGCGCCATGCGCCAGGGTGCAAAATATGGCCCTAAGTCAGCAACAGTTTGACCTTCAGTGAGGAGAGGTAAACAAACGTAGGCTATTACACGGCAGAGGGACAAGTGATCCTAAGGAGAATGTATAGCGCAGCAAACGTAGCTTCATAATTAACGGGTTCACATGCTGCAGATGATGATGACAATTGATGTGACTCGATCAGTCAAACGGCACAGCGTGCATTACTTTAGCATTGTTTTATTGCTACCATTGTTCCTTAACATGGTCACATTTCCAGCTGAACCCAACACATTAACAAGACGGGGTTTTTTTTTACAGTAATACATGGCTAGGACCACCATATCATTGGCTATCATATAACATAATATTGAAATTATTTGACTATGGGTTCCACTGGTAAATGGGTGAAAATACAATATTTCAAGTCATCTTCATGCAAAAGGCAACTGAAAGATTTAAATAAAACACTAGACAGCCTACTGTAGGCTACAGTGTAGTAGGCTACTTTAGGTTCTTCTAGCCGAGCCTTCTTTGACAAGTGCTTGTATTTAGAGCTATACTTTAATATAGAGCTTGTGTAGCCTACTTCAGCCACCTCGGACTACCAATGAGTCAGAAAGAGTGAGTTAGTAGGCCTACAGTCTCATTCACTTGCACTGCTCCGTGGCACTTAGTTCAATACACATATGGGTAGCCAGGATTGCATATTAGTGTGGCTGACCGCTTAGTGGGCCGTTCGGGCCAAAAATCCCCGGGCTGATTTTTTTGTCCCAGTCTAGCCCTGCAGTTATGAATAGGAAGAATGTAGTTGCGGATATCTGAAATGTTCTTTTTGACTAGGCAAAACTGAATTACAGATATCTGATATCCAGTCTAGCTGTTAAATGTTAAAATTGCTTGACATATCGATCCCCATTTCGCGCCCATAGACTGGAACTACAGGCCTACGACGAAGTATCTTGCTCCGCCTAAAGACCTCTCCAGAATAAGTCCCGCCTCCGTAACTTCCGTATCCATCCAACCTTCGGTCGTCAAATGTCTATGGGAAATAACATGGCGTTTTGAAGGATCGTACCTGTCAAACTCTGTAGGTGACAAAGTAGAAAAAGCTGGTGGGCAGATTGGCCTACACACTTCTGCCATCTAGTTTCCACTGGATTTTTTTATTTAAACGGCACCGACAATCAAAAAATCCAGTGGAAACTACAGTCGCAAAGTCACGGTGACGGGAATTATAGGCGTTTTCAAGTACTTCCGGTGTTATACGGTAACTGGCTTTCATGCTCCTACGGACTTTCCCCTAAAGACGCCAGCTGCATCAGTAACATTTCCGGAAAGGTACTGGCTTGATGAAATTCATTCTGGACTCTCTATCCGACCACATAAAGACCTCGGGATACTTCGGTTTGGCTTTAGGGACCCTCTACTCACTACCACGTAAGTGTAATGTTGTTTGGAACTGTAGAAGAGGTATAAAAATAGCGTTTTGTAGCGGCAAAATGACTTGCCCTGGTCACTTCCAGGCTAACGAGTTTTGACTAAAAACGGTAAAATCGAACTTTCTCAAAACACATCCGAATGACATGATTTTGATGTCAACTCAACGTATGTACTCCCAATCATCCGTAAATTGATCTAAAGTGCATTTTACTCCAGATAATTCCTTTAACTGGCTGGACTGTTTACTTTGCCTCTGGAGTTAACGTAACCACCCCCTTCTTTTGCAGATGTGTTCAGCTGATGATTTGGCTGATCTGATGATCTGATACCTGGCCGCAGATTCGTCTGTTTAACTGAAGTTCAAATAGAAATGTTTGTGATGCTCCACTTTGTTGTTTAATAAAGCTTTACAACACGATGTGTCGGCGTTGGAAGTGTCAGGTTGTCTGTAGTAGCCTAGCAGGGCTCTCAAGTTTTGAAGTTTGCAAGGAGTGAGACATATAGTTTTTTTTTTTTTTTTTGTAACAGTAACGCAAATAGTTACTTTCCCTGGTAACGAGTTACTCTTATCATAGAGTAATTCAGTTACTAAATCAGTTACTTTTTGGAACAAGTAGTGAGTAACTATAACTAATTACTTTTTTAAAGTAACGTTCCCAACACTGTTATTATGCCTATATTGTTATACATGCACTTTCACTTAAATGTTTTGTGACATGCACATCAGAGGACTGCTTTACTAATGTAAGATATAATTAGTTTCATTGCTTTTGCATGGTTGCATGATGCTTGCATAAGAAAATAAATACTTCTCAAAACAGCAAGAATTATATGGGTGCTATTGTTTTGGGATGTTTCCCTCATGCAAGCATCATACAGGAAATGGAGGAAAAAAAATACATGTTTTTAAATGAAGTTTAATTTGAATGCCTGAATGTAAGGATTCAGGAAACACAATACCAGCTTTCTGGCGAGCAGATAGATAGGCGTAAATCACTGATCTGTTGATCTTTAACAGATAGAAAGAAGGCTAGCTTTTGCACGTTATATTCAAATTCGGCTATACATTACTCAGTTCTATACAATAAAACTACACTCAGTGTTATACAATCTCTGCTCTGTTTCTATGGAAGTTCCAAAAACCAACATTCTTCTATTAAGTGTCACAATTAAATAGCATTCAACAGGTTGAAGCGGAGCTTTGATACCAACGTTATCGATTAGTTTCAGTTTCTCTCACGCAGACGCCTGCATTGTATGAACGCTCATAGCCTACCAACACTTTATTGTATGGCTCCATGTTTAATGACGTCGGTAGCAGAAACGTTTGTTTTCTTTTTTTGTTGGGTCCGCGGGATCAACTGCGCAGCAAATTTATCAGACGAAGCACCTGGCCTAATTTCACTCCACGACTCCGCGGACCCACATCAAAACAAAACTATTTCCTGATTGGTTGAGAAATCCTATTTTTTGATTGGCCGATAGGTTAGTAACTGAACAGCAGCTCTCTGAGCTGAATGAGCGCGCACAAACAGCAACGTTGTGTGACACGTTTGTAAAAGCCCTTAGAAATTTCTGTGCGAGCAAGTTAATAATTTTTCGGAGTGAGAAATGCCATGTGTGGCGTGTGAGCGTGTGGAGTCATTGAAATGCGTGTGTCTCACGCTCAATGCGTGAGACTTGAGAGGTCTATCCTAGGCTACATGTGCTGCATGAATATGCTACCAAGTTCGTTATTTATAAACGGGATCACTGGAGGGATTTTGAGTGCTTCGATTAAAAGTTGCATGACCCTCCCCTGCCTGCTATATAATTTTCAAAAGTGACATGACCCTCCCCAGCCAATTGTCGATGTCTTCCGCCCACGCTCTTACGCGCTATGAAAACATATCATATCATATCATATCATATCTACTGCCATAACACCAACCTCTGCTTTCTGATCTTACACATCACACTTCACCAAGATGGTGGCCATTTCAGTGGATTTACTCAATAACATTGTTGTGGAAACACAATAAGCATGGAAACTAAATGCACACTTCCTGCAACTGCATTAGCCTACTTGAAAAGTTACTCCTCTAGTAAGTATTCACATGAATTAAAACAATAAAGCATTGAGACCATTCAACAAAGCACACTGGGTAATAACAAATTCAACACATGAACTTGTTGCTATGGACTCATCTCTAGGCTTCCTCAGTCATTGTAAAGCTGCTGAAGCTGAACATTATCCAAAACTCAATTTTTCAGACGAGCGTCAATTTGGGAGCTTGCTACACTCCTTCCTTCTCAAATGACTTGAAAAGGCCGTTTGCACAATTTCACAAATAATCACAGGGACCGAAAAATACCTAACATGCCAACTTTTTCCGGTTTATCATTTTAACGTTTCCCCGCTGTCTTGCCGCTTTTAATATTTTCCCCAGAAATATCCCATATAACATTAGTCCTGCATTCTGGCCTTTCTCTGTGTTGTCCTGTTGTTACCCCTTGCCCTTCCAGTGAAACATATGTATTCAAATCATCGTTTTGCTTGCTTGAATGCGAACTCAGAGTGATGTTAACCTAGGCCTATTTAAGTTAACGACGTGGTTGTCGGAGAGCACACGATTCATTAGCGCTTGCAGTGTTAAACTGTATGCCTACGTGCGCACCTGCCATGCTACTCAGCTAGACAAAGAATTCCCCTGTATATTCACTCCAAGTTGGCCTACCATAACTTACCAACTCTGTAGACCATAAACTGGCTATTTATATGACCAAATGTATTTGTTCAACTTTATGAAGCAGAATTACGCACTGCTACTTGGAACGTAACAAATGTTTGTTGGCAGGAGAGAGAATGACAGCGAACAAATTGCACTTGTTGCTGGTTACCAATAAATACTATATATTTTTTGCAAACAACAAAAATAGAAAGGATGGAGACAGCAAAGCTAGAGATGGGCAGGAACGAGGGTCAATTGGTAGAAATGCTTGTCAAAACGTTAGGAGCTGGATGTGTGGATGAATGAAGCACAAGTATGCTTTATGTTAAGCATGCACACTGTTTAAAGTTAGGCTACACGGTAAACTACAAGTAAAACCAAAGTTAAATTTAACTTTTTAGGGCTGGATAAAGTTGACCAAATGGATATAGGCTGTTAGGCGGAATAAAGTAGGCTACTTTGTTGCTCCAACCCTTCCAACGTTAATGGGGACGAATGTTGACATTTTCCGTGTTTTTGCGGAGAAACCTGGGAAATCTCCTTATTTTCATTGTTCAATGTTGACAGAGCTATAGAACGAAAGAGAACGTTATATGGCGACAGAAATCAACAATCAAACAAGCCCCTTTTTTTGCTTTTTTTTTTTTTTGTTTTCATTAATACAAAGGATGGGTGACCCTCCCTCCTAGACAAAAAAAAAGTTAGGTGACCCTCCCCTCAACAAAGAATAAAAAGACATGACCCTCCCCTATTTTCCTCCGGTGGCCCCGTTTATAAATAACGAACGGTCCCTAAATAAAAATAAATAAACTCCACGTGGGTCTCGAACCACTAGCCTACTAAATTAAACTGCTTGCATGATAACCTGACACCAACATGCTTGCGCCACTAACCAGTAGACACTTCTCAGTGAAATTCTAGGTAATACTAGGCCTACTATGACGTCACCTATGTTATTGTGTTTGGCAGGTTAACACAGCGGATTATGGTGACTGGCTACTGTGTTATCTTGCAATGTTGCCCAAAGCATCATGCAGTTTACAAACGTTTCACTGATTGCTGCCAGGCTGTGGCCGCCTCTACTTAAAGTGTTATGAACGCCAGCAAATAAATAAAATAAAAAAGTTCAACTATGAGATTCGAACTCGAATGACAAAACTAGAACTATATTCTGCATATTAACCTGATGCATATCACAACGAACGTGCACCACGCATTGAAACGCACAATGTGCAGGAGAAGTCTATGTCTTCATTTTACATATCACAAAAGATATGTAATATCAAATATCACAAGATACACGTAGGCCTAGGCTATTTACGTTCGTGTTTTGACATGTTAACATAGGTTTGAGATGTATTGGATTATATTTTAATAATTTATTTCTTATGAAGTGATAAGTTGCATATGTGGCTCAACAGGTTGATGCGTTGACAATGTTTTCCGGGTTCAATCCTCGCCATTCACAGTTTTTTAAATTTATAAATTTTTAGACCAGCAATGCTTCCTCAATTTAGGCTGAAGATAGACTAGGTGGCCGCGGGCAGCCTGACCAGCAGTCAGTGAAACGTAAAAACCATTAAGCCTAGGCTATACTTTGAAGGTCCTGACACTTCCAACGTCGACACATCGTGTTGTAAAGCTTTATTAAACAACAAAGTGCAGCATCACAAACATGTCCATTTGAACTTCAGTTAAACAGACGAATCTGCGGCCAGGTATCGGAGGCTAAATCATCAGCTGAACACACCAGAGAAGGCGGTTACGTTAACTCAAGAGGCAAAGTAAACAGTCCAGCCAGTTAACATGAAAGCCAGTTACCGTATAACACCGGAAACTACGCTCTCTCGGAGGAGGGGCGGGACTGTGATGCTCTATATTAGACAGTTCAGCCTGAGCAGAATGTGTTAGACTCTAACAGTTAGAGGCTTTTCCTGACTTAAAGCATCTGAGCGAAGTTTACACATCGCCACCATGGCGCTCACCTACTTCGAACGATTGCAAGTGTGGGTTAGGCGTGCGTTCATGGGCGTGTTATATGCTATATTTTGGTTGCTAAGTCCAAGACCGACCGCTGGTGCACCTACCAAAGTCCCTCCAGTCACCAACCCGCTGCTGAAGCTGTCTGCTACGCAACTTGCAAAGAAAATTCGTCGGAGAGAGGTTTGCATCATAAAGTTTTTTTTTACTGTAGGCTACACAATTCTCATCGAAATCACCTGTTCGTGTATAATGTATGTCTGCTGTATGTCTGTATTCAAATCATCGTTTTGCTTGCTTGAATGCGAACTCAGAGTGATGTTAACCTAGGCCTATTTAAGTTAACGACGTGGTTGTCGTGAGAGCACGATTCATTAGCGCTTGCAGTGTTCGGCTGTATGCCTACGTGCGCACCTGCCATGCTACTCAGCTAGACACAGAATTCCCCCTGTATATTCACTCCAAGTTGGCCTACCATAACTTACCAACTCTGTAGACCATAAACTGGCTATTTATATGACCAAATGTATTTGTTCAACTTTATGAAGCAGAATTACGCACTGCTACTTGGAACGTAACAAATGTTTGTTGGCAGGAGAGAGAATGACAGCGATTAACAAATTGCACTTGTTGCTGGTTACCAATAAATACTATATATTTTTTTTTTTTTTTGCAAACAACAAAACAGAAAGGATGGAGACAGCAAAGCTAGAGATGGGCAGGAACGAGGTCAATTGGTAGAAATGCTTGTCAAAACGTTAGGAGCTGGATGTGTGGATGAATGAAGCACAAGTATGCTTTATGTTAAGCATGCACACTGTTTAAAGTTAGGCTACACGGTAAACTACAAGTAAAACCAAAGTTAAATTTAACTTTTTAGGGCTGGATAAAGTTGACCAAATGGATATAGGCTGTTAGGCGTGAATAAAGTAGGCTACTTTGTTGCTCCAACCCTTCCAACGTTAATGGGGACGAATGTTGACATTTTCCGTGTTTTGCGCGAGAAACCTGGGAAATCTCCCTTATTTTCATTGTTCAATGTTGACAGAGCTATAGAACGAAAGAGAACGTTATATGGCGACAGAAATCAACAATCAAACAAGCCCCTTTTTTGCTTTTTTTTTTTTTTTTGCTGTTTTCATTAATACAAAGGATTGGGTGACCCTCCCTCCTAGACAAAAAAAAAGTTAGGTGACCCTCCCTCAACCTAGAATAAAAAGACATGACCCTCCCTATTTTCCTCCGGTGGCCCGTTTATAAATAAATCTAACGGTCCCTAAATAAAAATACATAAACTCCACGTGGGTCTCGAACCACTAGCCTACTAAATTAAACTGCTTGCATGATAACCTGACACCAACATGCTTGCGCCACTAACCAGTTGACACTTCTCAGTGAAATTGGTAATACTAGGCCTACTATGAGGTCACCTATGTTATTGTGTTTGGCAGGTTAACACAGCGGATTATGGTGACTGGCTACTGTGTTATCTTGCAATGTTGCCCAAAGCATCATGCAGTTTACAAACGCTTTCACTGATTGCTGCCAGGCTGTGGTCACCTCTACTTAAAAGTGTTATGAACGGGCAAATAAATAAAATAAAAAGTTCAACTATGAGATTCAACTCGAATGACAAAACTAGAACTATATTCTGCATATTAACCTGATGCATATCACAACGAACGTGCACCACGCATTGAAACGCGCACAATGTGCAGGAGAAGTCTATGTCTTCATTTTACATATCACAAAAGATATGTAATATCAAATATCACAAGATACACGTAGGCCTAGGCTATTTACGTTCGTGTTTTGACATGTTAACATAGGTTTGAGATGTATTGATTATATTTTAATAATTTATTTCTTATGAAGTGATAAGTTGCATATGTGGCTCAACAGGTTGATGCGTTGACAATGTTTTCCGGGTTCAATCCTCGCCATTCACAGTTTTTTAAATTTATACATTTTTAGACCAGCAATGCTTCCTCAATTTAGGCTGAAGATAGACTAGGTGGCGGCGGGCAGCCTGACCAGCAGTCAGTGAAACGTAAAACCATTAAGCCTAGGCTATACTTTGAAGGTCCTGACACTTCCAACGCCGACACATCGTGTTGTAAAGCTTTATTAAACAACAAAGTGCAGCATCACAAACATGTCCATTTGAACTTCAGTTAAACAGACGAATCTGCGGCCAGGTATCGGAGGCTAAATCATCAGCTGAACACACCAGAGAGAAGGTTACGTTAACTCAAGAGGCAAAGTAAACAGTCCAGCCAGTTAACATGAAAGCCAGTTACCGTATAACACCGGAAACTACGCTCTCGGAGGAGGGGCTGACTGTGATGCTCTATATTAGACAGTTCAGCCTGAGCAGAATGTGTTAGACTCTAACAGTTAGAGGCTTTTCCTGACTTAAAGCATCTGAGCGAAGTTTACACATCGCCACCATGGCGCCACCTACTTCGAACGATTGCAAGTGTGGGTTAGGCGTGCGTTCATGGGCGTGTTATATGCTATATTTTGGTTGCTAAGTCCAAGACCGACCGCTGGTGCACCTACCAAAGTCCCTCCAGTCACCAACCCGCTGCTGAAGCTGTCTGCTCGCGAACTTGCAAAAGAAAATTCGTCGGAGAGAGGTTTGCATCATAAAGTTTTTTTTTTACTGTAGGCTACACAATTCTCATCGAAATCACCTGTTCGTGTATAATGTATGTCTGCTGTATGTCTGTATTCAAATCATCGTTTTGCTTGCTTGAATGCGAACTCAGAGTGATGTTAACCTAGGCCTATTTAAGTTAACGACGTGGTTGTCGTGAGAGCACGATTCATTAGCGCTTGCAGTGTTCGGCTGTATGCCTACGTGCGCACCTGCCATGCTACTCAGCTAGACACAGAATTCCCCCTGTATATTCACTCCAAGTTGGCCTACCATAACTTACCAACTCTGTAGACCATAAACTGGCTATTTATATGACCAAATGTATTTGTTCAACTTTATGAAGCAGAATTACGCACTGCTACTTGGAACGTAACAAATGTTTGTTGGCAGGAGAGAGAATGACAGCGATTAACAAATTGCACTTGTTGCTGGTTACCAATAAATACTATATATTTTTTTGCAAACAACAAAAACAGAAAGGATGGAGACAGCAAAGCTAGAGATGGGCAGGAACGAGGTCAATTGGTAGAAATGCTTGTCAAAACGTTAGGAGCTGGATGTGTGGATGAATGAAGCACAAGTATGCTTTATGTTAAGCATGCACACTGTTTAAAGTTAGGCTACACGGTAAACTACAAGTAAACCAAAGTTAAATTTAACTTTTTTAGGGCTGGATAAAGTTGACCAAATGGATATAGGCTGTTAGGCGTGAATAAAGTAGGCTACTTTGTTGCTCCAACCCTTCCAACGTTAATGGGGACGAATGTTGACATTTTCCGTGTTTTGCGTGAGAAACCTGGGAAATCTCCCTTATTTTCATTGTTCAATGTTGACAGAGCTATAGAACGAAAGAGAACGTTATATGGCGACAGAAATCAACAATCAAACAAGCCCCTTTTTTTTTTTTTTTTTTTTTTTTTGCTGTTTTCATTAATACAAAGGATTGGGTGACCGTCCCTCCTAGACAAAAAAAAGTTAGGTGACCCTCCCCTCAACCTAGAATAAAAAGACATGACCCTCCCCTATTTTCCTCCGGTGGCCCCGTTTATAAATAACGAACGGTCCCTAAATAAAAATACATAAACTCCACGTGGGTCTCGAACCACTAGCCTACTAAATTAAACTGCTTGCATGATAACCTGACACCAACATGCTTGCGCCACTAACCAGTTGACACTTCTCAGTGAAATTGGTAATACTAGGCCTACTATGAGGTCACCTATGTTATTGTGTTTGGCAGGTTAACACAGCGGATTATGGTGACTGGCTACTGTGTTATCTTGCAATGTTGCCCAAAGCATCATGCAGTTTACAAACGTTTCACTGATTGCTGCCAGGCTGTGGCCGCCTCTACTTAAAGTGTTATGAACGCCAGCAAATAAATAAAATAAAAAAGTTCAACTATGAGATTCGAACTCGAATGACAAAACTAGAACTATAATCTGCATATTAACCTGATGCATATCACAACGAACGTGCACCACGCATTGAAACGCACAATGTGCAGGAGAAGTCTATGTCTTCATTTTACATATCACAAAAGATATGTAATATCAAATATCACAAGATACACGTAGGCCTAAGCTATTTACGTTCGTGTTTTGACATGTTAACATAGGTTTGAGATGTATTGGATTATATTTTAATAATTTATTTCTTATGAAGTGATAAGTTGCATATGTGGCTCAACAGGTTGATGCGTTGACAATGTTTTCCGGGTTCAATCCTCGCCATTCACAGTTTTTTAAATTTATACATTTTTAGACCAGCAATGCTTCCTCAATTTAGGCTGAAGATAGACTAGGTGGCCGCGGGCAGCCTGACCAGCAGTCAGTGAAACGTAAAAACCATTAAGCCTAGGCTATACTTTGAAGGTCCTGACACTTCCAACGTCGACACATCGTGTTGTAAAGCTTTATTAAACAACAAAGTGCAGCATCACAAACATGTCCATTTGAACTTCAGTTAAACAGACGAATCTGCGGCCAGGTATCGGAGGCTAAATCATCAGCTGAACACACCAGAGAAGGCGGTTACGTTAACTCAAGAGGCAAAGTAAACAGTCCAGCCAGTTAACATGAAAGCCAGTTACCGTATAACACCGGAAACTACGCTCTCTCGGAGGAGGGGCGGGACTGTGATGCTCTATATTAGACAGTTCAGCCTGAGCAGAATGTGTTAGACTCTAA
Source organism: Alosa alosa (assembly GCF_017589495.1). NCBI lineage: Eukaryota > Metazoa > Chordata > Actinopteri > Clupeiformes > Clupeidae > Alosa > Alosa alosa. Next base: position 3,587,983 of record NC_063212.1, read on the forward strand.
CAGTTAGAGGCTTTTCCTGACTTAAAGCATCTGAGCGAAGTTTACACATCGCCACCATGGCGCTCACCTACTTCGAACGATTGCAAGTGTGGGTTAGGCGTGCGTTCATGGGCGTGTTATATGCTATATTTTGGTTGCTAAGTCCAAGACCGACCGCTGGTGCACCTACCAAAGTCCCTCCAGTCACCAACCCGCTGCTGAAGCTGTCTGCTACGCAACTTGCAAAGAAAATTCGTCGGAGAGAGGTTTGCATCATAAAGTGTTTTTTTACTGTAGGCTACACAATTCTCATCGAAATCACCTGTTCGTGTATAATGTATGTCTGCTGAAGCATCCACACAAAATGCTCTGCAAACAGGAAATTGTCAAAGTAAAACAACGAAGGTTTTGTTGGGTTTCGAACATGAGTCTCACGGAGGCAAAATGTTTCCACTCCACATTTGATGTTGTGTTTTAATGCAGAAAAACACCCGGGTCAATTTTGGCTGGAATTACACTTTAAGCACTGCCAGTGACGAGTGACGACACTTTACACTATTTGACTAAGGACAAAGTCTAGTCTATTTGTATGTGCCTACGACCTTGCTTAAATTGTGTTTTGCAATAAACAAGTAGCTTATTACCAAATTTGGCACATTATTACAAAATGCTAGCCTAGAAATCTAGACGCACCCAGCGGCAGCAAATTCCAGTCCCTCCAGCAATTCGCGATGTTGCGATCGCAACAATTAACGCAAATTCAGCAAATCCTCGTGAATTCTGTGCGACCTCGCAATTTTGTCCAAACACTGCAACTTTTTAGCAAATTTGACCAATCATCATGGTTCAATTTCACCTACCACAACAGCCCCTCGCGCAGAATATTGACTCAGATGCCACACTCACCCCTGCAGACACCAGAGACTGCCCTATAACTTGTTCACTCCTCTGCAGTTTTGATGACAATAAATAGAATGCTAACGTTAATGATCTGCTTTACTTGCATCTGTCATCTCAACCTAGTGTTGCTAACCTGCCTAAGCTATGAAAGTAAGTTAATTAAGGCCTACTTGGTTTACTGACATTTGAGTAGGCTACAATATGTAACCCATCGACAAACGTTTACACCTGGAGATGTCCTTTTAGCTCGTGTCATGTTTGCTAGGTTGTGGGCTCAGTTTGTGTAGTGCAGTGCTACAAATATCATAGAAATGAATAACATTGTAATACATTTACCTCTTCTATGATCCAAGAATGATTTCATACGAGTTATTTTTAAACATTTATTTTAACTAATGACATAAAAAACATCCCGAATTCTATCCACATATCGTAATGCACTATGCAAAAAGTTATTTCCAGTCGTAGCCGAACACAGTGAGATGCAAGCGTTCCAATCCACTTAAATATGTTATTACGCTACTCTCACGTCCTTAAAGTGGCAGGCAGTCAATTACACACCACCAATGTAATAACATTAAAGAAAAGTGTAGTCTAATAGTTTAAATCAATATGAAATTACTAGATACTTAGTTGGCTATTAGTAATTATGCAAGTCACAGAATATGAATTATTAAAAAGATATGAACTTAATATGAATTACAACATATATGAATGTATTGAAACATATGACATTATGCCATCTCTGTCTGGGGTTCTGGGGCTGTCTTTTTTGAACAGTTCTACGAAAGGTTATACTGCTTTGTGAATTACCCCAGTCAAAGTATTTACACAAATAAAGTAGGCCTACTATGATTTTCTGTAACCCTTACTATTTACCTTTACTTATGCTTTTTAATAAGCATCAAGATGATCAGTGTAATTTTGGTCTTACTAACCTTAATTATTCTCAAAAAAAAATTATAAAAAAAAAAAATCGCAACTATTTTTGCAATTTTCACTTCCTCTCGCAATTTCTTCGCAACAAACAGCTAAAAACACTGCAACTTCCATCGCAATTTTTTAGAAAAGTTGTCGCGAAATCAGGCATTTTAGATCGCAACAATGTCAAGAAATCCTGGAAGGACTGAATTACATTGGCTTCCAGCTTCAGCCTAATGATGTGACAATGTATTAGACCTGTCGAGTTATTACATAATGCGTTGTTAGCCTACCGTCACACTCACATAAGCATAGAGCTCAGTAAATCAATCACTGTCTATCTTGCAGTACACTGTAGCCTACTAGTCCAGGCAAAGTAGCGTTTTACGACAGACTAATTGTAAAAGCATTTTTGGCATCTTAAATAATTTCTATGAGGTGTCCAGAATAACATACTAAAAGTCCTATGCTAAACAAAATTATTTTACAATTAGTTCTATTTTTGGCTTCAAAATGAGAGCTGTCCTTTTCCTGGATTATACCCCCTCTCCTCTAAGTAATGCCAAGAACCGGCCTATGCACAAGGCTTCACAGATATGCATGTGTTTGCTTTGTTTGCTGAAAATTGTTGAAAAGTGTGAGAAGCAAATAGAGTGTGCACAACATGCACCATCTTGTACTACAGACTGTTATTTATTGTGTGTATGCAGTTGTCAAGTGTTGATGTGGTCCAGGCTTACATTGACCGCATCCAGGAGGTTAACCCTCTACTCAATGCCATGGTCAAGTTCAGGTAATCCCCATTCTTTGGTGTGTGGTATGTGTGTGTGTGTGTGTGTTGCAACATGTATGGCAGTGGTAGGCTACAGGTTTATCACAACAACATAACTTAACACCCACAGCACAGGTAGCCAACTTTATAAGCTGTTACCCATGTCCAGGAACTGCCATTAGAGCATCTTTCTCTCTTTCAGTTCAATCATACAAGCTTGTCATGGCTTTATTAAAGCAGTCAGTCCTCCACTAGCCCCTTTCAACTACTCTCTCCATATAGATATTAAACTGACCAAATGTGTTTAAATAAAATAATAAAGATATGGTCACACCTGCACAAAGCACATCAAAACATATGTTGTCAGTCATCCACTAGCTTCCGTCAACTCCTGAAACAGTCCACATGAGCTAACTATACTGCACCGCTAATCCAAGTAGTGCAAATATTAATGGGCTTGGGCTATCAACGGGCTACTGCACACCACTATATGGCTAATTTTTGTATGTGACTGGATTTTTAACCAGAGACACAGATAGGCAGACTCTCTCCCTCCCTCTCCCTCTCCCTCTTTCTCTCTCTCTCCCTCTCAGGTTCTCTGCTGCTCTGCAGGAGGCTGCTCAGGTAGACAGACTGATAGAGGAAGAGACTGAAGGAGGAGAGGAGGCCCTGGCTGAACGACTCCCTCTGCTCGGGGTCCCACTCTCCGTGAAGGAGTCTTTCGCCGTGCAAGGTACACGCACACACACATTTAGATATGTTACACTGAGTGTCACTCTCAACTCACACACACTCACTCAAGCACATACACCCTAACAACGTCACACTAACACATAGCACTAATCTTGTCTTTTAGTGTACTGTACCCCTCCTTTCGTAGGAATGCCAAGAACAGGGCTAGTCACAGGCATGGATGTGTTTGCTGAAACATGTTGAAAAGCATGAGAAGTGTACTTTTGTGCAACTGTGTGCACAAGAGTATACCAGAGCCTTTAGTATCACATTAGTCACAGTTTACCTTGCAGTGTTGTGTACTTCCTCCACCCTTTCCCTCTTAGGAATGCCACACGCAGCTGGCCTGGTCTCCAGGGCAAAGGTGTTGGCCAGTGTGGATGCGCCAGTTGTGACCTACCTGAAGCGAGCAGGGGCCATTCCTATGGGGGTCACCAACACCCCAGAGCTGTGTATGTGGATCGAGAGCCACAACCGCCTTTACGGACTTACCAGAAACCCCTATAGCCTGGACCGCACAGCTGGAGGGAGCTCAGGTGAGTGTGTGTGTGCACACACAGAAAACACACCAATATGCAGACCTCCACTCTGCTTGAATCAGAACAATTCAAGATTGTTGCAGCACAGAATGACAGTTCAGCTCGGTGTTCACTGAAGGTTAGCAGCATTATCAACACCACAGCGCAAATTAAGTTTAATAGGCTATCACAAAGTCAACAAAGTCAATCGCGGAGATAATATTTGTTAGACTGGCAATGTTATCAGCAGTTAGCCACATGCATGTAAGAGCCTTATGGGGTAAGGTAGGCCTAATGTTGGAACACAGCTGGGTCTTAACTCGCGATCACTACTCTCTGCAGCCGGGTCTGCCAGAACTGTTCTTGAGGCGTCGGGAGGGAGGTTTACAAACGTACGTACTGCATAGCTATGGACCAGCTGGCTACCCTTACACTGGCTTAGGCAAAAAAGGTGACTAGAGAGAGACAAGAAAGAAGAGAGAATGCGGAGCAAGAAAGGGAGTAACTGCATTACAGAGGGATGAGGGCGTTGGAGGAAAGGCAAGAGAGGGAAAGCAGGGCCAGGAAAGATAAGCTTCTGGATGTCTTGGAGGTTGTGCTAGGAAGCCAAAGATAAACAAAAATAATATTAGTTCTCGTTCATGTTTTCCAAGTTCAGGGGTTCTTGTTGTTTTTGGCTCATATCCCTGGTAAAATAATTAAAAACGTGTTCACTGTAATGTGCAGTATTAAGCCAATAAATGTATGAAAAGTTTGACTGGTTGCACTTGTTCCTGAAAGTTATCTGGTATAGGTTTAATTGATTGGTTGTAGTAGTGTTGTAATAACAAATATAACCGCAAGCGGTGATTAACGGGGTCCGAGCAAAATTAACATGAGGTAGCATAGCTTTTTAGTTTACATATGCTTTGATTGTTTGGGCCCAATTGTTCAAAAGAAATGTGATCGGATTTCAGTTATCGGATTTCAGTTACCGGATTTCGGCTATCGGATTGGATCAAATCTTGAAAATGGGTTGTTCAAAGGGAAACAAGGATCCTGAAATTGTATTAGATCACATAATCTATTCTTGGATCTGGATAAAACCTTCACTTTGTGGTGTTCAAAACTTTTGAGTTGGATTGGAATACATTTGATCCATAAAATTAGGATCACCCTGTGCTGTAATGTTATAGTGTGCTAACCTCCACAACCCAACAGTATTCTAACAGTACTCTATTCTAGTGTGCTAAGCTCCATAACCCAATAGTATTTTAACAATACTCTATTCTAGTGTGCTAATCTCTACAACCCAATAGTATTCTAACAATACTCTATTCTACAGGACTATTTATTTGTCGTGGATAAGATGAAGGGTCTGATAATGGAAGGCAGTGTTTCCCACAGAATTGAATTGTATTTGTGGTGGTAGGTGAAGGGGGGGTGGGTTCTGTGTCGGAGTCAATAAGATGAACAGCCTGTAATTATACAGTTATACTTGCCTTGCACGACAAGTCCATATTGACAAGTAGCTGTAACGTTATAGTGTGCTAACCTCCACAACCCAACAGTATTCTAACTGAAGGAACTGTAGGGGGCGATGTGGGACGAGGTAGAGTGAATGTGTGGTGAGCAGGCAGAGCCTCGGTCAGAAGGCTCAATGGTATGGAGTGATGACACGGAGATGGCAGGTTTCGGTGCAACACCAGTGAACTTTAATGTTTCAATTCAGTTGTTCTTTTGTTCTTTACTGGTATGTGTGCTGCATCAAAGAGGAAATAAACAGAAAATGGAGTAATCAGTAAAATGGGGTAAATCAGTACAGATCCCAACAAACAAAACAAACTATATATGTATAGTATAGTATATATACTCTTTTGATCCCGTGAGGGAAATTTGGTCTCTGCATTTAACCCAATCCGTGAATTAGTGAAACACAGCACACAGTGAGGTGAAGCACACACTAATCCCGGCGCTGTGAGCTGCCTGCAACAACAGCGGCGCTCGGGGAGCTGTGAGGGGTTAGGTGCCCTGCTCAAGGGCACTTCAACCAGTGGGTCGGGGCTCGAACCGGCAACCCTCCGGTTACAAGTCCAGAGTGCTAACCAGTGGGCCATGGCTGCCCAAAGTGCATTTAATCAAACATATTTGACTCACCTAAGCTGAATTTAAATAAGTATAAGTATGTAAAGTATTAAATTAAGTCATTAAAAATAGGAAAAGCTTATGGAATTGATAACATCTCAACAGAAATGCTAAAACATAGTACATCTCTAACACGACAAGCAATCCTCAAACTGTTCAACCTTGTTATGAGTTCTGGATACTTTCCCATGATATGGAACCAAGGATTGATCACACCAGTGCATAAAAGTGGCAACAAAATGGACCCAAATAATTATCGTGGGATCTGTGTGACCAGCATTCTTGGTAACATATTCTGTGATATCTTAAAAACAAGAATACTTACCTTTTTACAGAATAAAAACATTCTATGTAAAAGTCAGATAGGCTTCCTTCCAGAATTTAGGACAACAGATCACATCTACACTATCAACACACTTATAGAACAGTATGTACAGAAAACAAACAAAGGAAAGATTTATGCATGTTTTGTTGATTTCCAAAAGGCTTTTGACTGTCTGGCACGAAGGCATGTTATTGAAAATCCTAGAGAGTGATATAAGAGGCAATATCTACTCCATTATAAAAGACATATACAAGCAAAATAAATGTTCTATAAAAATCAACAAGTCGAGAACAGAGTTTTTTAAACAAAGCAGAGGAGTCAGACAAGGATGCAGCCTAAGCCCGATACTGTTCAACATATTCATTAATGAACTGGCTAAAGAAATAGACGGTTCAACAGGTTCTGGACTTGTACTTGACAGCACAAATATAAAGTGTCTTCTTTTTGCAGATGATATTGTGCTTCTATCGCCATCAAAAAAAAGCCTGCAAGAGAGTCTCAACATCCTACACACTTTCAGTAGAAACTGGGCATTGCCAATTAATACTGACAAAACAAAAATAATGATTTCCCAGAAGAAACCAAAAACATCTAAAAAAGACAATTTCAAAATTGAAGAAACTGTCATTAAGGAAACAACTAATTATAATTATCTAGGACAGCTTCAAGAAGCAGCTTCAAAAGCTCAATCCACCCACTAAATTTTGGCTTAAGATAATTGACTCCAAGCCAATTTCCCTCTATGGCAGTGAAATTTGGGGCCACTAATTTGCATATCAATTACGTCCAAAAAACAAAACAAAACGGTGATGGCCCTTTAATTTCCCTTTACACCTGTTTGCTTTTCTCCAAGGCCTACTCAAATAGGCAACTTTAAGATCCTAATTTAAATATATTTAATTTAAAGGAGAATTCCGGTGTGATATTGACCCAAAGTGTATTGAAACATGATACCGAGTGTGAACGTGTGTCTCATAGCCCATCTCGGCTTGTCCCCTGCACTCTAAAATCTGGCGCTAGTTAGCCGATGCTACCAACAGCTTTTTCAATAGTGGTGCTTCGGCATCGGGCTAGCCATGCAAATAAATCACTGTTTTACACCCATTTACGAGGCTCAATGCATCTCCACACTTCATTGGTAGACTTCCGAGGGCCCTGACATTTAAAACGAGACATTGAGAACTTTGAAAAAGCACTGGTAGTTTACTTACAAGACGATTTATACAGACAGTATCTTCATGAAGTTTAGCGTTTGCAGCCATCTTGAATTTAGTCACGATAAGTCGAGCAACGAGTAAGAATCAACAGGTATGATAAGGGATCAGATTCCAAAAATAATTCAGTGGAAATGCATGGATTCCAGTTGCTGCTACTGGAAGAAACTGGAATCCATGCATTTCCACTGAATTATTTTTAGCCCGATGCCGAAGCACCACTATTGAAAAAGCTGTTGGTAGCATCGGCTAACTAGCGCCAGATTTTGGAGTGCAGGGGACAGGCCGAGATGGGCTATGAGACATATGTTCACACTCGGTATCATGTTTCAATACACTTTAGGTCAATATCACACCGGAATTCTCCTTTAATATATATTAGGGTAATTGATACACTTTACACTTCTGTACATCTTGTATGACTACACCAGAATGAGCATTAAGTGGCTGAAAATCAGTAATTTCCAACCTATTCCCAACTGCTGCATTTGCTTTGCACAGCTTGAAGTCTGATTATAACTTCACCATAGGCTACACACAATTTAACCTTACGACAATGGCTATAATTTGGATTTATTTAGTTAATGTCACTCGGACAGACCGAAAGAATTATTTTTCCCTCAGCCGACAGTCTGTCCTGCATTGACAACATTGAGGCTACATAGCCTAAACGAATGCTTTAGGTTTTTCTAACTTGTATGCTCGATTTTTAACTATCTGCTTGTGAATGATGTTGCTTGTATATTAGGGTAATTGATACACTTTACACTTCTGTACATCTTGTATGGCTACACCAGAATGAGCATTAAGTGGCTGAAAATCAGTAATTTCCAACCTATTCCCAACTGCTGCATTTGCTTTGCACATCTTGAAGTCTGAAGCCTACTTTCCTTTGTTGAACGGTGCTGGAAAGCGTCTCCCTGTTTCCCTGTCATCATTGCTCTCGTCTCGTTGACTCTGGTTGTAATCTCACCCGAAGTTGCTGCACCTTCCAATAACGTTGTCTGAGCTGTTAGATCTATAGAACATCTACTTCCGTGGATAACATGGGCTACATAGGCCATGGGCGAACTCGATGTAGGGTAGGCCTAATTCACAAACGAAACAGCGCTGAGACCCTTACACAGCACAGCCGAACTCACTGCTCACTCAGAAGAGTAAAAAGGGAAGTTACATGCCATCACATCAGAGTGTCAAAAAGTCTCCAAGAACGCCAGAAAAAGTAGCTAGATTTGTCGCTAGTCGCTTTTCACAAAAAAAGTCGCTTGGGGGGGGTCTGAAATCTCGCTAAATATGGCGACAAAGTCGCTAAGTTGGCAACACTGTTTGGGGCCACTGTATGGACTGAACTACAAACAGTGGGACTAAAGTCCAACAGAAGTACTCCACCTACAAATCTGTAAAAATATCTTGGGTGTTCATAGAACAACCTCCAACCTAGCAATTCGTACAGAGTTGGGGAGGTTCCCTTTACTCCTTGACATCGACAAAAGGGCATCTAAATTTTGGTTCCATCTGGCAAAAAGCAACACTGAGACCTTCCATCATAAAGCTTTCAAGAACAAGTCCTTTACCCATCATGGTGACCCTCTATTCAATCTTGCAAACAAAAATAATATTAACTAGAAAATGTAATTTCGAGGAAATTACCAGTGCATGAAAATATAAATATACTGTATATTAACATAAAATGCAAAACAAACTTTTATTTGGAAACAGTTGGCAGGAGTCATAGTTGATAACAACTGACAGTTGAAATGTCTAAACAGTTAAATAGTTGAGTAGTTTAAATAGTTAAATTATTTAATAGTGAATTAGTATATAGTTTAAAAGTTGAATTTAGATAGTGTAATGGATGTTGATAGGCAGATTGCTTAATAGATGTTGGTGGATAGTTTAATGGGTGGATGAGTGAATGGTTTAAAGAGAATGGATAGAAAGTTGGATGGAATGTGCCTTATATCCTTGTAGAATGGAGAGACACAGAGAGAGTTGGCCTAGTTAAGCAGAAAGCAGTTGATACAGGTGCAATCAGTTTAACTGCCCTTTGATGGGTCCTAGTAGTGAGCAGCTGGAAGTTGATACAGGTGCAAATCAAGTTAATTAGCCCATTGTGATGTCATCAGCCCATGTTAAGTCTATGGGGGAAAATAAGCTTGTTTTTTTTATTAATATCTCAAAAAGTATAAAGTTTACAAAAGTGAAAAATACATTCCCCACGTGTCCTTTTCAAGACCTACGTTACAAAGTTTGAACAAAGTTTCTACGTTAAACGGTTGAAGCTGAATTAGACGCAGACATTTGGTGGGAAGAATAATAAGAAGACTAGAAATGCAATTCCCAAGGAATTACCAGTGCATGAAAATGCAAAAGTTGTGATGTAAAATATCATGTATAGTTAAAATAGATAATACAGAGCTGGTTACTGCGGTGATCCTAGAACAGACATGGTGGTTTCATAGCTTAAAAAAGTTGATAGTTTAAAAGTAGACTTTTTAATTAGCTGAATGTAGATAGTTTAAAAGTTGTTGATAGACTGAAAATTTAATAAATGTTGATATTCAAATAGTTTAATAGCTGTGTATAGGTAGATATTTGACGATAACTAAAAGTTGGAATGGCTCTAATGTTTGCTAGCAGTTATGCTAACATTTTTAACTATGCTAACCATGCTACTTAGCTAATGTTTTCTAGCAGTTTTGCTAAACATGCTAACTATGTTAGCAATGTTAACTATATTAACCATGCTATTTAGCTAACTTAGCTAATGTTTTCTAGCAGTTTTGCTAAAAATGCTAACTATGTTAGCAATGGTAACCATGCTACCTAGCTAATGTTTTGCTAAAAATGCTTGCAATGTTAAACATGCTAACTATGCTAACCATCTTACTTAGCTAACATTTTCTAGCAGTTTTGCTAAACATGCTAATTATGTTAGCAATGCTAACAAGCTAACCATGCTACTTAGCTAACATTTTCTAGCAGTTTTGTTAAACATGTTAACTATGCTAGCAATGCTAACATGCTAACTATACTACTTAGCTAACTGTTTTCGAGCAGTTTTGCTAAAAAATTAAAACTTTTAACTATGCTAACAATGCTAACTAGCTACAGTGGGTACGAGTCATAGTTGATGACAAGTTAAAAGTTGTTGATAGACAGCTAGTTTAAAGGGGTCATAGAATGCAAAACCGAGTTTACTTTGTCATAGATGAAAATGATTTTCAAAACCCCAACACCTCCTTCCTATGCAAATCTCACAATTAAACTATAAAACGCTAACAATGCTAACTAAGTTCACGCAAACTTCGCAGGTGGTACCTTATTTGGCTCTGGCCTGTACATTTGAAAATTTACATAGTTGATGGTGCTCTGACAAGGAGAGCTTAAATGAGACAAACACTTGTTGATAGACATTTACTAGTTTAAAGGACAGTTCTTCATAGAATGCAAAACCGAGCAGTTTACTTTGTCAAATAATGAATAGTGATCCCAAGGATTCAAAAGTGGAGGGGCATGAAATGGACATACAGAGAACCCTGCAAAATCCCATTAATTTGCAAAACATTTCACCAAAGGCAGTTTTCAAAACCTTGTACAGTTAAGCAGGATTTGCTAAGCTGCTGTTACTTAAACGAGGGGCTGTTCCGACCGTAAGGTCATCACAACCGCATGCTGTAAGTATTATTTTGTCGCTAAGCAGTTATTAACCATGCTAACGTGTATCTAGCAAGTAGAATGTGTGATTTAGTTTGTTTGCAAGGCTATTTCATTTTAATGTGTGTCATTCGGATAAAACTAACTAACTGAAGCTGAGTAACACGATAGTTTGGTTGCTAAGCTGTAATATAACCCATACCCATATAACACATACGTTTTTGACGTCAGAAGTGGAAACAACTTCACGTTATCAATTCAAATGATATCTAGTCGATATGTTGAAAACCGTGTTGTCTAGATACAATGGATTTATTTGCACGTTCTTATTTTAGAACATTACAAGAACGGCAGCATGCCAAACAGATGCCCCAAGTGTGGAATCTTGCGGGGCTTAGAATATTAGCAAATGCTTTTGCTGTGAGTTAACAGCTTGGTGTGTGCATGCAAAAGTGACTTTCACTTATGTTACAACATTTCTGTTGTTTGGTTTAGGTTTTATCTAGCAGCCATGCATTTCAATGAGAATGCTGAGTCCCCACAACAGAAGACAGCCAAGGAGAAACTATGTACAGACTTGCCAAACAATTTGTAAGTTTAATAAAATATGTTTTTATTACAAACAACAAATCAAAATGTGCAACAGTATAGGCACTAAAAAGAACTTATCAATTCACACACAACAGGCTGTCTTAGACCTGATGCTACTGGTGTCAAAATCATCATCAGTACTGTAAACAAAGCACAATGTTCAGGGCCATACAATTTGTTTATTGTACAGTATACAGCCTACAATGCACTGTATTACAGTATCCAATATAAGTCCTCTTTCTTGTCCTCTTCGAGATCATCAAAGACCCTCTTCCTTATTGGGATGCCGTCCAGCGGATTCCTGTGCCCCAGGACTTGTGTGCTCAGCTTGACAGACCTTCCATGGAGGATGCTGTTGCTGAACATGTCACAGTTCAGTCGAAAAGGGGTCTGAATCCAACGTACTGGCCTGAAGTATCCGGAAGCTCCCTCCATATGCGTAGCACCACACACAAGGGGATCATGACACGGACGCTTCTTCTAAGGAAACCCCAGCTCCTGCTCACAAAAGACCTGTAGGCCAAGTCACTTCATTGCCTGCAACGAGAACAGGGTGGAAAAGCAATTTTTTTACTATTTATTTTTTAATATTTTACATCAGAGTATCACTGGACGATTGTTGAAAAAAAAAAAAAAGTTTATCATTTTGTGGTGTTGATCAAACTGTGTTTTTGCAATATGCTGAACCAATAATGAATGTGTATTGGTTAAAAATATTTTATTTTCTATACTGTAACTGCTAACACTTGTATCAGATTGTCCTCACCTTTCCATTCCTCTGATTCTCAAACGGCCATGGTCAGCTCTGTAAATATTCATTGCATTTTGCAAAGAATATAGAGGCACAACGGATTGAGGCCATAATGGTCATTCAGGTCAGCTCCTCAGGAACCTGGGTCATTCTTTTAATAACCTGTAAAAACAAACATAATTTCCCTGCTGTTATTTCATAATTTTGAATGAGCAGGTAGCACAAAGTAGCAAAGTACCAGAGTTGTAAGATCACATATTAGGCTACTACATGGAAAGAAGGTAAATCTCAATCAGATGTCAGCAGGATAGTTACAAGATTACATTACACTGACTGTACCTACTGTATTTTAAACAGTGATATTTAAAGGATTTTTGATTATTGTACTCTACTCCATTGTAGCCTACTATGTAAATGCTCCATGGTCTCCAGGCTGCCTTAGCAGCGTGAATCAAATCGCGCGCAAGGCAGCATGGGAACACCCAGGCTATTAGGGCGCATAGAACAGCACATATGTCATTTTCAGCCCAACCAATGTTACACACCCTATTCAGAGACCAGCACAAACCACCCTATATCATCATTCTATCACCCCTTTAATAGATAGATAGTTTAATGATCATTTTTAAAAGTGCACTGTTTACAAGTTGAATGTATATAGTTTAAAAGTTTAAAAGTTGAATGTAGATAGTTTAAAAGTTGTTGATAGACAGCTAGTTTAATAGATAGTTTAATGATAGTTTAAAAGTAGACCGTTTAAAAGTTGAATGTAAAAAGTTCAGTAGTTTAATGGGTTACATTGTTTAACAGTGGATTATTGTAGTGAGGACTTTTATTTTGAAACAGTTTTGGGCAGAGGAAACAGTTGAATAGGATGTGTAGTCTTAATTGACCCAGATTGTATGCTTAAAGCCTGAGGCTGCAGGTGGCCTGAACACCTGGCATAGGATTCTAATTGGCAATGGCATTATTATAATGTCTGTCGGCAATGTTAAGTCTATGGGGATTTTTAAAAAGTTTTTCTTTAATAGTTGAAAAAGTATAAAAGTTTCAAAGTTGAAAAGACATAGCAACCTGGTACGTTTGAAGACCTACGTTACAAAGTTTGAACAAAGTTTCTAAGTTAAACTGTTCAAGAGAAATGAAAATGCTAAAGTTGTGATGTAAAATATCATGTATAGTTAAAACAGATAATACAGAGGTGGTTACTACGGTGATGCTAGGATAGACATGGTGGTTGCATAGCTTAATAAAAGTTGATAGTTTAAAAGTAGACTGTTTAAAAGCTGAATGTAGATAGTTTAGAAGTTGTTGATAGACAGTAGATAGTTTAAAAGTTGTTGATAGACAGCTAGTTTAATAGATAGTTTAAAAGTTGAAGGTAAATAGTTTAAAAGTTGTTGACAGACTGGAAGTTTAATGAATGTTGATATTCAAATAGTTTAATGGCTGTGTATAGGTAGATATTTGACGATAACTGAAAGTTGGAATGGCTCTAATGTTTGCTTGCAGTTATGCTAAGATTTTTTACTATGCTAACCATGCTACTTAGCTAATGATTTATAGCAGTGCTAGCCATGCTAACCATGCTACTTAGCTAACTTAGCTAACGTTTTCAAGCAGTTTTGATAAACATGCTAACTATGTTAGCAATGTTAACTATGTTAACCATGCTACTTAGCTAACTTAACTAACGTTTCGGATAACAGAACAGTGCATTTTCATGCACTGTAATAATAATAATAATAATAATAATAATAAGCTCCCTACTTCAATAACATCAAAGACAGGAAAAAAAGAAGCCTAATGACAAAATGTAGAATCAGTGACCACAATCTACATATTGAAACAGGCAGACATAAACAAACATGGCTGCCTCGAGAAATGAGAAGCTGTGGTTTCTGTATAAATGAGGTTGAAAATGAAGAACACTTCCTACTTTATTGTTGTAAATATACGTCTATAACAGATTTTTTTTGCAGAATTAACAAAACATATACATGATTTTGAAAATCTACCACGCCAGTCCAAAATATGTATACTACTGGGTGAGAACAAAAATTGCTCAAATATAGCTGCAGATTACATAATGACCTGCCACAAAACCAGAGTGACATGTTAACATTTCAAAATCTTACCCTCATGTTAGTGTTTTACTAGTGTATAATATACATATTATATATGCATACATATTATGCATTTCGGTAAAATCAATATTTCAAGTATAAGGTTAGAGGTTTCCTTTTTTCCTATGGTTAACTTTCTTTTAGTTTATAGAAATACGTTTAAGGTCATAAGTTTTCTTTTATTTCTGTAGATTAGGTTAGTTATAAGCATCCCTTTTAAATGTGTAGTATATTTTATTATAAGTTTCCTTTCTGCATGTAATATAATTATTTTATAAGTTTCCTTTTTATGTAGGTTAATTTATTTATAGGTTTCCGTTTTATTTAGGTGCATTAATAAGTTTCCTTTTTTTTTTATCATAGCTCAATTTTGACATACAAATTTATATTTCCTTTTCATTTTGATATTACCAAAAATATGGTGAATCTTAGTTACTAGTTTCCTTTTATGTATGAATTTATTTATTAATTTAAAAAATATATTTCCTTCCTCTGTGAAAAAAAATGAAGTCTTATTGTTGAAGTTTAGCAGTCATAAGTTTATTTTTCTTAGTTGGTGTTGTTTTAACACCACATGGCATGCCAATAAAGCTCTTTTTGAATTTGAGAGAGAGAGAGAGAATTAAAAAAATAATAGATGTTTTCACAAAAGAGTGGATCCACCACGCTTCTGCAGCATTACATCTGGTGCATCACAGGAAGAGCGGACCGTGTAGATATACTAAAAGTAAAAATTCGGAGCAGCACAGATGTAGTATTAGCTATAAACTTTAATTAAGGTGCACAAAAGGGACTAACGTTTCGATGCTTCATGTATCTTCCTCAGAGTCCTTGCATAGCATGGACAGGAGCGCCCATTATGTGAAAAAAGAATCACAATCAGGTGTAGAAGGCGTGGCAGATCTTGGGCCTCCCTCCAAGGGCTGCACTCAATAAGTATGTTAGCCAAAAGAAAAATACAAGTAAAACTTTTTTTACACATAAGCTTCCCCTGGGGATCAATAAAGTATCTATCTATCTATCTATCTATCTATCTATACAATGAAACAATAACTAAATGAACCAACAAGAGAAAGAAAAGAAAAAGAAAAAGCTAATTGCTAGACATTTCATGGAGATGAGAAAACTCACCAGTAATAAAAAAAAAAACTACTTTTCAATCAATTTTATTTTTATTTATTTATTTTTTTTTATTTTAAGAGTCGATGGCTAAAAGTCATATATTAACCTAGTATTACAGGAAACATGACGGGCTCAATTCTTCATTGAGACCAGAAGGCTCAGGTGTGCCCAGTGTGTAGATCCAATAGGCCTCCCTGCATAGAAGCTTCTTAATAACATTGCCGCCTCTAGTGGTGTGGAGACTTTTTCAATGCCCCAGAATTTAAGTGATGCCGGGGAACCGTGATTGGCTTCCATGTAGTGTCTTGCAATAGCGTAGGTGGTATTCTTAGTGCATATAGCCGTTTTGTGCTCCGCTATTCTCAGTTTTATATAATATTAGATGTTGTTAGCCAACCAAAATGGTATTCGATAAATAGAGGAGAGTGGGGAAATGTGAAGCTTAGGTGCTGTTGGCTTTCTGTCTTACTGACTATATAGTATGCAGATGTATAACGCAGTCCAATTATTTTGGAGTTATACAGGTCCAAATGACATCATGGCAGTTTGAGGAATAAATTGTATAAGTCATGTAGTGATGAAAAACACTTTTGGAAAAGGTCTCTCTGACTGGGAGAAATACATTTGAATTCAGATTTAGTTTAATTTTAGGCAAGGCAAGAAATCCCCAAATTATCCAATAATACAATTTTCCAGATCCAAAATGACTGCAGTAATGACTTCTGAAAAAATGTAATCAAGTATTTTTTTATTTGTCATGTTAAGTTTCCAAATTATAGTTTTACTAATCCCCAAGAAAATTGAACAAACGCATTTGTCTGGACTGCACTATAAAGAAAAAAGTGAGACTGGAGGGAGAAAGGTAAAAAATATGGAACTCTATGGAACTATGGAAAAAATATGGAACTCTCAGTATTTAAAAAAGCATGGTAATAGGGGTGTGCTATACACTGTATTTTGTCTACAGTACTCTACAGCAATATCTTAACAAGAGAAATATTTCCAGGGTTCGTACGGGTGCTTGAAATCCTTGAAAATGCTTGAATTTTAATGTTGCGTTTTCAAGGTTTGAAAAGTGCTTGCATTTCGGATGAAGTGCTTGAAAATGTATTGTATTTCTTTTGACACAAATAGCTATCTGACGGAATAGTTAGCTTATTATATGCAGAACGTCGGAGAGTTTAAAATTAAAACTTCTCCGCCATGGTCCTCGGTTGCGCACCGATCTGCGTAGGCTATGTGACTGATCTGCCAGTCTGTTTTCATGCGTGACAACGCCCCCCTGCACACAGTCGGAGATGACCATCAATATGAAGTGAGGTTGCCGTTTCAATGAGCGTTGGTTAGAAAACAGCTATTTCGGACTGCTGAACAGAAATCATGTAGGCCTAGGGTCTTACAGATGCATTGCTAGCTAGGTCGCCATTAAAGCTAACATATTATTGAATAGGCCACTTAGCTCCAATCATTGGAAGACAAGGAAAAAGTTAGGTTGAAGAGGGAGACGAAACTTTATGGCATGTGAATGCAAAACCGCACCAGTCATGTCTATGGCCGTATCTACCATAGAGGTCACCTTTCTTTCTTCAAATTTCGTTTTATTCATTAACTAAAAATATCCGACAAGACAATTATCCTTGCATCAACGCAGCGTCACGCAACACGTAGTTGTAGATATACCCCTGACATGTGAAAACGAAAGTACAGTTGACTGCTATCGCGGAGCTATGTCCTAACTAACGACGCAACACAGTGTCTCACGCAGCTCAAATAAACTTCAATACCCACAAATCCATTGTCCAAAATAAATAATCGTCAGACCTGAACAAAGGCTGACTTCAAGGCCTACTCAAAATGTTATGCTGAAATTCAGTGGAGTTGCAGCTAGCTAACCTGCACTGATAGTAGCCTAGATAGTAGATAATAGTAGATATTTATATGGATATTATCTAAGCATGATATTGATTATCGGTCAGTTATTTACACAGGAGACGGGAGAAGGGAAATCAGGCAGAAAGGTGGAAATGAGGAGAAAGAGTTAGGAGAAGGGAGGGAAATAATAGGCAAAGGGCCCTCACAAGTGAGTGAGAGACAAGATGTGACACTCACTGTGTCAGAAGGTACAGTACAAGCTCCGCAGCCTATGACCCTGCAATTTATAAATGCAACATTCACTACTCTGATGAGGAGAAGCAGAGCATTCTTAAATATAGATGGAGCAGAGAACAGTATAAATATCCTCAAAACTGCTCTTGAAATATACAGGTGCATCTAAAAAAGTAGAATATTGTGGAAAAGTGTGTTGGTTTAAGTTATAAACAAAACATGTTATAAACTGAACAAATGTTTCTACGTCATACGGCAAAATGATCATGATAGCCTTTACATTACAGCCCTCTATGGTTAAGTCTTTCATAGGCATATATAGGCTACTTTGCTCTTTTATAAATGTACCAAATGCCTAATAGGCTGTATTTCTAAGTGTGATTTATGCTTTAATGTATAAATTATATTTATGTAAATGTATCTATTAGTTTCCGCAATATTCACCATAAGTCATCATTTAAGGGGTTATTTTTAAATGTTTTCTTCCTTGGGGGCATGCCCCCGGACCCCCATAGTATTTTGCAGGGGGCAACATTTCTATCAACACCCATGACCTCGATATTTGAATCCTGGCTTGGTCATGTCAAACTTCAGCTCAGTTTTGTGGTTTAATGCTTATAGGACCTACAAGTGGAAAGACATTAAAACACCATGCATATGTGCATATCGTGCCTTTTGGCAAGAAGTTAAATTTATCAAATTATATGACAACTCAGTCATCTTTACGTCACCCAACGTCACATCTCCGCATTGCTAGCCTACTGGTTGGTAGCTCATCATAACAAATGTAGGCCTGTCTGCATGCCGTTGTAGGCAAGAAAGAGACATAATCAGTCTTGACTGTCATGAAAGAGCAGCCTTAACATTAGTTTGAGTTCACATATTCAGCAAAGAATAGTTATTTGTTGGGTGATTATTTTCTTTTCTTATTTTATTTATTTATTTATTTATTTTTTTGGTATATTGACTCAGCCAGTTAGATAGCAAGCAAAGTCTACTTCCAGACAGGTGACACATTTTTAAGTTTTCCTTTAATTTCTTTTCCTGCTATTAAGAAAGAAACACAATTTTGTCTGTTAAAACCATCTTTAAATGATAAAAAAGTGAAAATCATTTTGAGTTAGTATATTCGTATAATGTCATTTGCCACCGCTGTAAAGTGCTGGAAAAGCTTGAAAATTGACCTTGAAAGTGCTTGAAAAGTGCTTGAATTTGATCTTGGAATAGGTGTACGAACCCTGTATTTCCTGAAGGAATTACCATGCAAAGTGGTTGCTAGGGTAATTGAGGCAATTACTATGATGGAGCGAGACAGAGAGGCTGCACAAGGCACGTAACTGAAGCATTCCATTCGCCGAGCGTATGCTGCAACAATTAATTTTGACTACAATCAATGAAACTGACTATTCTCTCTCTCTCTCAGGAGGGGAGGGTAGTCTGCTGGGCGGAGGGGCCTCTGTGTTTGGGGTGGGCTCAGACATCGGCGGCAGCATCCGTCTGCCCTGCTACTTCAATGGCATCTTTGGCCACAAGGGCACCCCACGTGAGTATTTATATGTTCTTAATCGTTCTATAACATATGCTGTGTGCAAAATAGTCATGTATTAAAGACTACAGTGCAATAATGTATACTGTTGGAATGTAATCATTAGCCACAATCCAATTTTACATACTTCTGTATGTGGATATGAGGCACTGTGTTATACAGTACAGTAATTATAATGTAGGTAGGTATAATAGGTTTGTGCCTGTGAAACAGAAGGGACTTTTGTTATGTCTTAATGCTATATATATATATATATATATATATATATATATATATATATATATATATATATATAAACAATTCTACAGCCATGATAAGTTGTGTGTGTGTGTGTGTGTGTGTGAATGTATGGAAGTGTGGCATTGTAACTCCAGGCATCAATATTCAATACAGTGTTTGAATATTGTGTGTTTGTGTGTGTGTGTGTGTGTGTGTGTGTGTTTTCCACACAGACATTGTGAATAATGACGGCCAGCATCCCCTTTTCTCTGGTCGGCAGGAGGACTATGTGAGCACTGGACCCATGTGCCGCTACGCTGAAGACCTGCTGCCCATGCTGAAGATCATGGCAGGACCCAATGCTCACAAGTATACACACACACACACACACAGGGCCGTGTTTGGGCATTGGGTAAAGGGGCTGCTGCCCCGGGCCCCGGCCACCAGGGGGCCCCGGCTCGGGACATTTAAAAAAGAAAAAAATAATAATATGATCATATTTTGATATTTTTGATGCATTTCTCCACCACGTAGTGAAGCCTACGTTGTCTTATAGTCACGTATCGTTGCCCGTATCAATGCATGCTATTACAGACAACAATGTAATGCTAAATGACGATTAGGAAACATGAAAGCGGAGCTCGAAAAAAGAGAGAATGTTTTTAGTAAGGCGCGCCTGCAGGTGTACTAAGCACACAATGTTATAAGCTAATTCACTAACTCGAGACTCATCGTGAAAATATAACATGTTTTTTTTTTTTTTTTTAAGTATATTTATTTGGGCTTTTTATGCCTTTAATTAGATAGGATAGTGGAGATTGACAGGAAGTGAGTGGGAGAGAGAGTCGGGGTGGGATCCGAAAAGGACCACGGGGCGGGAATTGAACCCGGGTCGCCGGTGTATGGTGCAGGTGCCCCAGCCAGTCGCGCCACTGCTGGGGCCATAACACATTTTTTTTAAACAACGAAAACAGAAAGGATGAAGACAGCAAAGCTAGAAGAGTTATTTCAAATGGGCAAGTCGCAAGAACAAGGTAAGCAAGATTGGTGTGCTTGTCAAAACGTTAGGCTATTACCACTGTTTAACGCCAGCCTTTGCTAGAACAAAACTAGTAAGAAAGTAAGTAAAATGTATTTATAAGGCACATAAAATACAGTGTACACTGACCAAAGTGCCGTACAAAGTGCAATGAAAAAGACAGTACATAACACATAATGTGGCAGTACCAAACACAGATTTTGGCACCTATAGCACACTGTGCATTGCCACAAGCCTGTACTGTAAATATAGAGGCTTCAATGAATAAAGAAAATACTGGCCATTTAAGTACAGTAGGCTACCAAAAATAGTACATATAACACATTGAACTAAATATGGTCCTGATACAGGCTCTATCTGAACTCCTTGAACAAATTTACTCAAACGTCTCTCTATCGAACTACGTGGCTAAAAATACATTGAGTACTTGTGACGGGAATCAGCCAACCACTCAAACCGAACTGAATGGCCAGTTGAATGTTAATTCTCTAAAAGGCAAGCAGTTCAAGAGTGTGCTAAGAAATTATTCTGTTTTTGATACTGCACTTAAATTGACAAGCTCCATTTCTCTAGAGACTGAAGCTGTAGTTGTAGTAAGTTGATTGACATGTTTTGGTTATGTAAAGACATGTGTTTGCGATTGACAACGTGTACTAACTTTGCAAAGTTAAAGTAGAATTCCGGTGTGATATTGACCTAAAGTGTATTAAAACATGATACCGAGTGTGAACGTATGTCTCATAGCCCATCTCGGCTTGTCCCCTGCACTCCAAAATCTGGCACTAGTTAGCCGATGCTACCAACAGCTTTTCAATGGTGGTGCAACAGGGACATCGTTCCTTTTCGGTATCATGTTTCAATACACTTTAGGTCAATATCACACCGGAATTCTCCTTTAGCAGATGCATCAATTTTAAATAAAATCTAGGCTACACCGCGACAGTTGTAATCTGCATGACAAGTCCTTGCACAAGCGGTACGGGCTGAAGCCAGGGCAGTAGTAGGGAGGGCAGTGCAGGGAGAGAATGTTTGCTCTATCTCTACAATGAAAGAATGCATCTAATTTATATTTTTAAATAAAAGCAATCTTTCTAAGCTGCTATGGAAAAGGTAAGTCAATATATTAGAGATATTGTGAAATTAGCATTAAATGAATGAGTTATTCAGCCTAACTGTAACTAATTACTGAAATTTGAATTGTAATGCATTACTTTACTTCACCCAATAATGTAACTAAATTACAGAAGCGTGTAACTTTGTAATTCATTACCCCCAACACTGCTAGTAGGCTACCTGGGTTTTAATCAAAAACTATTTTTGTTTTATTTCCTGTCGCGGATTAAACTGATGCTGCAGCCAAGAGGCTTTTGAACTACAGTACTCACTCCACCAGTTGAAGCGTGACTAAAGGCACTTTGTCATTGGCTGAGGATGAAGCCCTGAACTTTGATTGCCCTGACGAGGATCAAAATAGTAATAAGTCTACGTCTAGGCATACCCAAGGGGCAGGCAGATTCGAGTAGAAGAATCGGCCGTAGGCTGGAGGGACCACCTCTCTACTAACTCCCATAGGGGATCCATTCATTCCTAGGATTTTTTTAAATACCATAACTTCGTATAACATATATCCTGTGCGATGTTGTAGCTTCTGTGTAATCTACATAAACACTACAAAGGCAAAACAGACTCAATTACTCGTCTGTAACGTTGGTTACCCGTAAGAAGAATAGTTAGCTTGTTGGTTGGAGGGGAAGCTAGCTTTGAAGCGTAATCTGTCTTTTGGCCTTGTAGGAGATAACCCGTATTGTTTGGATAAAAATCAGTCCACCTTACTGTCTATGGCCCGGTAACTCATAAAGCAAAACCATAGATATATCTATATAGGCAAAACCCTAGCACCTACGACCATTATCAGAGAGGTTAAAGCCCGAAGACTAATGTCCGGATCTTTGACCCATTATGTTAAGATAAAAAAAATTACACAGAGGCAACCTAATAATAATAAAAAAAGTAAACCTATTTTTTTTTTTTTTTTTTTTTTAAACGGCACTAATCATTTCAGAGGTTTTGATGGATTGACCGTGGGTGGGAAAAGTGGAAAGATTAGCTTCAAGGCTATAACTTTTTTGTTTTTTGTTTTAGCATGTATGGTAGCAACATTAACCGACTTGGTGAGAATGATATTAATAATAATACGTAAATAAATGTTTAACTTTATTGATGACTTTGAAGGCCCGAAGGAAGTGTGAGAAGAATTTCTGTGTATCTATCATATGAGTTACAAGATTCAGTTCATTAGCTCGCGTCCGAAGTTAAGTTAAATGAGTCTGCGCCCAGTACTGGGGGACCAACTGAAAAATCGTTCTATTTGACTCAGTGCCCTCCATAGACACAGTAAAAGAAATGGGCCAAACAGACTCCGTCGTTTTCAATGAGAGGGCACTGGAGTCAAATGAAACGATTTTTCAGTTGATCCCCCAGTACTGTAAGCTCACACTTAACCATTGACGATAGCCATAGAACTGAATCTTAACTCATATGATAGACACACAGAAATTTTCTCACATTTCCCTTAGCCTTCAAAGTCATCAAAGTTAAACATTTATTTATGTATTATTATTAATATCATCCTCACCAAATTAAGTGTTAATGCTGAAGCTACCATACATGATCATCTTCAAAACAGTCATGCTAAAACAAAACAAAAAGTTATAGCCTCCAAGCTATTTTCTTTCCACTTTTCCGTTTCGGTCAATCCATGAAAACCTCTGAAATGATTACTGCCGTTTTTTTTTAAATTAGGTTTGCCTCTGTGTAATGCTTTACCTTAACTTTGCTCTGATTAGGTGTATGCTAGGTTTGCTACGAAGTTACCGTCATAGACAGTAAGGTGGACTGAGCTTCTTATCCAAACAATACGGGTGATCTCCCTCCGAAGAAATTATGGGCCAAAGCTAGCTTCCCTCCAACCAAACAAAGCTAACCATTCTTCTTCACGGGTA
This sequence comes from Alosa alosa, assembly GCF_017589495.1. Taxonomy (NCBI): domain Eukaryota; kingdom Metazoa; phylum Chordata; class Actinopteri; order Clupeiformes; family Clupeidae; genus Alosa; species Alosa alosa. The sequence goes on from NC_063212.1 coordinate 3,611,627, forward strand.
ACCAACATTACGGACGAGGTAGTGGAGTCTGTTTTGCCTTTGTAGTGTTTATGTTGATTACACAAAAAGCTACAATATCCGCTGGGGTATATGTTATATGAAGTTATGGTATTTCAAAAATCCTAGAATGAATGGACTTCTATGGAGTTAGCAGAGAGGTGGTCCCTCCAGCCTACGTCGATTCTTCTACTTCCGGGAATTCGCCTGCCCCCTTGGTGCCCTCCCATTGAAAACGACGGAGTCTGTTCGTCCATTTCTTTTACTGTCTATGGGCATACCCTGTCCCTGACAACGTTACCGTTATCAGTTCCGACACTCCCCTTATTTGGTCTGTGTGTGTGCACGCTACACTGCGTGTTTCACATGACTTGACTCGAGTCACATTTTATAGGACTTGAGACTTGCTTGATCAACATGTATAAAAGACTCGACTTTGACTTGCTATTCATGATTTGAGACTTGACTTAGACTTGAGACAAATGACTTGAAATGACTTGATTTTTTTTTTTTTTTTCATAGATATTACAGTAAGGAGTTAACTTTATGATTTTAGAAAATCTGCTTAGGTGCTGTTGAATGCGTCACGCGAGCAAACCTGTCATTGTTACCAAGTGACGCGACAGACCAACAGCAAGTGCCAGATCAAATGAGACAGACTGAGGTAGGCTAACTTGCAAATATGGAAGGCTCTACGTTTATACCAAAACATAATTTTTGGCTTCACAGAGGATGTGTATCTGGCAACTCCTCAAATGAGAAATGAACAGCAGTCTGCAAGTGCGCAAATTAGCGACATAACCAAAGATTGTTAAGGCGGAGCAAGATACTTCGTCGTAGTTCATGTCTATGGGCGCGAAATGGGGATTGAATACTGTCTGCATAAAGAGGCGTGTCGATGACGTATTGATGAGCATACGTTGCAACCGGCCAACAGCAGCGGCATAAATAACCGGCGCACACCTGATATAAAGTCGATTTTCTCCAGACTGGAATGCTCAAAAATGCTAAAAAGGTACCTGAAATGTTCAGAAGGGTTTGAAGATCATGAAAACGTGCCCGAAATTCACATTCCTAACTCTATAGAACCAAGACCTTAGCATATGTGGTAAAATTCTGAGCTATGCCCATAGACTTCAATGGAGCAGTCGCTGCCTCTGCTCTGCATAAAGGAGGATTTTGACCCCCCCTCGTGCGATCCGGGTTCCCGGAAGTGGCTCCTGATGAAATATCTTGCTCCGCCTTAACAATCTTTGACATAACCACCACCACGTTGATTTTCATCCATCAGAAGTTAGTCGTGTTAGAAACATAACGTCAAATTTAAGGCATGTTAATAGTTGGCTTTGAATCTTTTAGGTTAAAATGTGTGAAATGGCAAAGTGAAACATTTTCTTGTCCAAGTTTAATCTTGATATAAAATGTTGCCAATGTAACCTAAAGTAAGCGCCTCTTTTTCTCCCTCCCTCTTAAACACGTCCCTGTTCCATACGTTACAGCCTAGTAGTAGGCTAACAACAGTAAGTAGGCCTAGCTAACTGCCAGCAATCAGCATAGAGAAGTAGCTTACTTCACATGTTAGGCTTATGTATAATATGATATAGCATTGACGGTCCTAAACCCTCCTAAAACCCATTGCGCTGTCGCTTGTCAAAGTTTGGCAGTGACGGCGGTGGCAGCGTTTGATTGATGGATTAGTTCACTTTTTCAACATTATTGGGTCCCTGGAGATGTGACAGGTCAGGACAGGAAGCATATTGAAACAATAATAGGCTATTTTATAATAGGTCTACTTGAAATACATTTTTTTTTATTCATATACATTTCATGTTATTATATAAACCGTTCAGATGTAGGCCATGTGGCTTGAATGAATGTAATGTCTATTTGTTTGTTACAAATAAAACTCCAGCAGTTCATAACTAGCCTATTGTGGCTTATTTTACATGGGTAACATGGGTAAATCATCATTAATTTGTATGATTTGGCTATGACATGCCTTGACTTGACTTGCTTGACCCAAGCTATGACTTGACTTGACTTGCTTGACCCAAGCTATGACTTGACTTGACTTGCCAGACTGTCACAAAAAATGACTTGGACTTGCTTGAGACTTGAAGGTAATGTATATATTGGGGGAAAAAGAGGGGAGGGGGATCTGGGAGGCCCCAGATGACCTTAACCTGGCCCTGCACACACACAAATGTTTAGAACACTCAACATAAATTATTTACCCTCTTACCTTCAGAACTTAACGTGTGTGTGTGTTCATGTATGTTGCTGTGTTCTCAGGCTTTCCTTATCTGAACCTGTGGACTTGAAGAAGCTGCGTTTCTTTTCTGTTCCTCATGACGGAGGATCCCCATACACTTCTCCTGTGGACAAACAGCTCATACAAGCTCAGAGAAAGGTATAAAAAACTATACACACATGCACACTCACACAAAATCACACGTGTGCGCGCACACACACACACACACACACACACACACACACACACACACACACACACACACAACCATGCATCTATGTACACACACACACACACACACACGCACAAACATAAACACACATACAGTTGTGTTCAGAATAATAGCAGTGTGTTTTAAAAAAGTGAATAAAGCTCAAAATCATTAGAATAGCTGTTAATTCCATAATATCAATGCATTGGGAACACTGCACATTCAATTTCAAATCAAAACATGACCAAAATTGATAAAGTTTGTGTTAGACCTTTACAGAAAGTGAACAAAAAGGAATATTAGGCTGTTCAAAAAAATAGCAGTGTTTGCATTTTTCTTTACAAACAGCTATTCTAAGGATTTTGAGCTTTATTCACTTTTTTAAAAACACACTGCTATTATTCTGAACACAACTGTACATATGCACTCAAATACATTAACAACTGTTGTTTTATTATTTTCGCCTATTATTGTGTTAAATGCTCCAAAGAAGACAGACGCAGAACGTCAGAGACTTTCTAATGAGACACAGCACTCAAAGAATCTCCAATAGAAATGTATGGAGTTAGTTCATAATGCAAGCATGGCAGTCGTCTATATTCCGCCTCTTCCTCCGTCAAAAGTTGACATGTGAATACATCGTGCCAATCTTGTGGTATGTTGTGAATACATTGTGCCAATCTCACAGCTGGAGGAAAATTGGTGTCATGAAGCCTTGCACACGCGCAGTTCTGCCCGAAATACATGCCCGAGTAGTGCCCAAAATGCGTTGCAATATGGCTACCAAGTGGAGGGACTTGCCTAAAAGGACTTTGGTGACGTCACTTGCCAGAGACTGTTTTTTGAAAGTTACACCGTTGTCTTGTTTGAAAATGGGGGCGGAAGTGAGCACATGTTGAGTGCCATTTTTTTGAGGAAGCTAACCCTTTAAACCCTGACCCCAACCAGTGTGTGTGTGTCTGTGTGTTATTATAGGTTGTCGAGCACCTGGAGGCAGACCTTGGGGTCAAAGTTCAGGAGTTGCGTCTGCCAGAGCTCAAGTATGCCGCTGGCATCTATTTGACCCTCATGGGCCTACCTGACAAAGATGGAAAGGTAGGTGATAGTGTAAGGTCATTACTTGTTGATGTAGTGAGTTTTTTTTTCATATGCACAACAGCAATAACCCAAAGTGAGTGTGATTTTGGTGTTGACTGAGTGTTATCTTCAGGCCCCAAAGTCCATGTCCGAGCATATGGGGGAGGAGGGGTCACCTATTTGTCCTCCATTGGAGCTTGTCAAGTGGATGCTGGGAAGATCTTCACACACTATGGCAGCAATAGGTAATAACGCACAGTCATGCACATGTAACGGATGCCAGCTAGCTTAGCTGTGTGTGTGGAACGATGGTAAGCCTCACTCCCCGACGCCTCAAGAGTGCTGCTGGCATGCAAGCTAATAGCCTGGGCTTTTAGCTCAACTGCTGTTCACGGGTGTGCAGAGCTGAATCGCGCAGGTTCAACACATCGCAGATTACACACATACGCACCCACGCACACATATACTTTTGCTCAGTTTATTGCCACATTTGTTGGGATGCCACATCCCAACAAATCCTGTTATTATGACCATTGTGCAAGCAGCATGCATTGCACCGTGCAAAGTGGCGGTCATATCGGTATAGTCAGAGTTTTTTTCTTCCAGATTTTTTATTTATTTATTTTATTTTTATACATTTGTGTCAACGATTCCCGGGACATTGAAAGACCGGGCTGCACGAAACTTGGTGGGCATGTAGCTCCACAAGGATGACATGGAACTATTGTTTTTTGGCTGACAGGTTCAAAACTGCACAGAATTGTTCAAAACTGCACAGAAGTGTAGGATAGACATGTAACGGTATGACAATTTAACATGACGATTAAAGTGACCACAATGATCCCGGTTATTGGTATGGATGGAAGTTGCAGTGTTTTTAGGCGTTTGTTGCAAAGAATTTGTGGGCGCACGCACACACACAAACACACATAAAGACACACGCGCACACACACACAGGCACCACAGGTATACACATGCACGCACACACACACCAAACATAAACACACACATAAAAACACACATGCAGGCAAGCAGGCACATACATACACACACCCCATTATCCACACACTCACAAGCGAACACACACAGAGAAGCAAACAAATACTCTAAAACAAAGACACACACTCATTTACATAGACAAAAGTTGCAAGAATAGGGGATGGAGTAGGACCCATTAACATGGGGATTTAGAGTCATCACACCTGTTAAACTCTCGCGGGGACGATGAAATTGGAAATTTCTAACATTTTGCTCTACACACTTTTGTCCTCTGCCTTCGAGTGGATACTGTGATCTTCGGTACATTCACTCAGCACACAATACATACATACAAATATATCACACCACTTCTAGAAACCTAGGTGTCATTTTCGACTCTGAGTTTTGCTTTAATAAGCAAATAGCTGTGGTGGTAAAGAATTAGAAATAATTTAATAGCCAGAAATATGCCTGCCCTGCCCTAATAAAGAAATATTTGGTTAACTGCGAGTGAATCCCGTTTGCAGCCGTAGAAAAAACGCAGGACAAATGAAACATTCTGGTTTTCTCCAGAATGTAACGTGCAACGATGATAGACAGACATCATTTGGACAAAATATAGAGCATATTAACCTCCGTTGCTCAGCCAAATGCCTTCCTGTTACGTCCTGTTATCACAGAGTTACAAGCGATAAACGATTTTTGATGGTCACAAGTTTACTTCATTAGCGGTTTTTTTTTATTTATTATTATTAAAGAGTGTTTTTCATTTAAAGGTTTGACTTTGTGCTTATTCAGTAGAGCATTTAGTGCTCTCCCCAATCCCAGACGTTCACATTGCATGTTTGTTTGTAATGGATGCAACCGCGAGATAGGCTATGCGTTTGACGGCAATGAGTTGTTAACAGACATGAACCAAGACATATAGCCCAGCAGCAATCTATAGGGACTGTTCGTAATTTATTGAAGGGGCCACCGGAGGAATTTTGATTGCTTCAGTTGCAAGTTGCATGACCCTCTCTTGCCTGCTAGAAATTGTTCAATGACCCTCCGACAGAATTGTTAAAAAAGACATGACCCCCCTTTGCCAATTGTCGCTACATGTCTTCCGCCTGCGCCACAGCCACACACTGTGATGACGTTCTTAAATCAATCTTTCCCGTGAGCTTGCATGCTACCAGTCCTTCTTTTTCAAATGTGTTGCGCCTGTTTGCACAATTTCACAAATAATCATATGTGATTAATAATCCCTGTGCACGGGGACCGAAACAATGCATGCCAACTTTTTCCGTGTTTATCACATATTTTAACTTTCCCCCGCTGTCTTGCCGTTTTAATGTTTTCCCGTAGAATATCCCATATTTTAATACTCTCATAACAGCCCTGCCATCGGGCCTGTCTCTGTGTTGCCCTGTTGCTACCCCTTGCCCTTCCAACGAAACAGATGTCTTCAAATCATCGTTTTCCTTGCTTGAAGGCGAACTTAGTGATGTTAACCTATTTAAGTTTAACGGCGTGATTGTTGTGAGAGCACGATTCATTGGCGCTTGCACGTTCGGCCTTATGTCTACGTGCGCACCTGAGGCTACTCAGCTACAAGAGAAAGAATTTCCCCTGTTTGTATGTTTACTGCAAGTTGGCCTACCATAACTTACCAACTCTGCACTGTAGACCCTAACTGGCTATTTATATTTTTCTGTGAAATAAGCAAATGTATTTGTTCAACTTTATGAAGCAGAATTACGCATAGGCTACTTGGAACATAATACATTTAACAAAGGACAAATGTATGTTGCTAGTGACAAAATATTAACTTTCAGTGTTTTACGATGTCTTGGTCATGGGGAAGTGTTTTTCCCCATGCATTTATTCTAGGTTACTGTCAGTGATTGATGCGAGAGAAGCGGGGTCTGTGTTGTGTTGCGTTAATTTATTTTCATTGGGCATACCTTGCCATGCCGTCCACAGCTCTTCAGTTCTGACAATTACTCTGCAAATTACTCCTTTTGAAACAATGAGTGCAGGAAGCGCGTTTGTATGGTTATATTGCTTGACGGGGGGAGATCCCAAGCAGCCTTCAGCCATAAGGCTACTTTGAGAACATTTCAATTCACCCGACACTAATATTCAAAATGTTGAAGACTATTTCGGCATAGCCTATAAAGCAGTTTAATTAAATGGAATGTTAGTTGTAAACAAACGAGCTACTTGGTGAGGCTTGGCCTCACAGATGCGCTCGTGCCTTAGGCCTATCGTGAAGATTTTTCCTGCCATCTATTAACTAACCACCCGATTCACGTTGGCTGGGGGGGGGAAGGGGGGCCATCAGATATTTGTGCCCAGTTAAACCGGCCCTGCCCCCAACAAATCAAACCTTCCAACCTCTGACAGCTTAAAAGAAGTCAAGAGGACTCCTTACTCACAGACCTATTCACAAACCTGCAGCATTCTGCCGTGTTTTGAAATCATGCAGCTACAGGAGCTTCCAATCGTGAGGAAGCAATTTTGCATTGTAGGCATAACTAACATGCAATAACGCCGCCAACAACAACTAGGCTAATCATTGTCAACATGTAAATTAAATGTAACATTATTGTGAATCAAATTAAAATGTTCTCTTTTGCAAACGTAGGCATAGTGTCACGGCTGCACGGGCAAAGTATGGCAAGGCAAGGGAATCTTTGAAATACAAGAATCTTTATTCTAGAACACAACCCACATAGACTAATAACCGACCAGGACTATAGGTAACAGGGCACAGGTGGACAATGATCAAGGTAAAACAAGAGACAGGTGCAAACCAATATGAAACTAACAGACTAATTAACAGAAGGACAGAGGACTGGACGAGACCAACAAGACATTAACGGGGAACAGGTGTGGAAACAGAAACAGAGGGAAAACTAACAAGACAGGAAGCACAGACCAAATAAGGAGATGGGGCAGAGACAAAGACAGGTGACAGGCAGGTAAACACAAAGCACATGGGGAACAAACAAAGGAGCACATGGCACCGGACCCTTACATTACCCCCCCTCAAAGGGCTGGATTCCAGACGGCCCAAACAAAAACAAAAGGTCCAAACAGGGGGGGGCGGGGCAAAAGGCTGGAGGGTCAGGTGGACGGCCCGGTGGACGGCCAGTCAGAGACGGAGGGTCAGGCGGACGGCCAGTCAGAGACGGAGGGTCAGGGGCGGACCCGGCCAATCAGAACAGCCAGTCAGGAGGGCGGAGGGTCAGGGCGGACGGGTCGGTCAGGCAACGGAGGGTCAAAATCTCAGGACCGAGGAAAGGTGGGCGCCCGGCCAGTCAGAGACGGAGGGTCAGGGGGCAACCCAGTGACAACCAATCAAAGGCAGAGAAGCCGGGCAAACAACCAATCAGAGACGGAGGGTCAGACGGGGCGGCCAGTCAGAGACGGAGGGCAGGCGGGCAACCAATCAAAGGCCGGGAGGACAGGCGGGCCGGCAGGGTCAGGCGGCAATCAAGAACGGAGGGTCAGGCGGGCAACCATCAGAGACGGAGGGTCAGGGCGGACGGGCCAACAGTGGGAACGGCGGTCAGAGACAGAGGGCAATCCGGTGGACGGGCCGGGTCAGGCACGCAACCATCAGAGACAGAGGGTGTCAGGTGGGTGGGCAACGGGCGGCCCGATGGACGGGCGGGCCGATGGAGCTGATCCCGAGCCAAGAGCGGAGCTGGATCCGGAGCCCGAGTCCAGGATCCCGGATCCAGGAGCGGGCCAGAGTCGGGGAGCTGGCTGAGCCCACGACTGGAGCCCAGTCGGAGCGGGAGCCCGACTGGGAGCCGGAGGGGAGCCGGAGTCAAACTTCAGACTGGAGCCGGAGTCGGTACTGGAGCTTGAGCCAGCGCAGGAGTCTGACTCGGGGCTGGAGAGGGAGCTGGAGCCTGAATCGGGACTGGAGCGGGGAGACGGACTGGAGTCATGGGACCAGGGGAGGGGCAGGAGCTGGAGCTGGAAGGGGACTGGAGTCATGGGAGCAGGGAGGTCCGGAATAGGAAGAGCCCACTGGAGGGCATCGGGAACTGGGACAGGAGCTGGGGAGGCCGAGGAGCCAGGACTGGAGGGCATCGAGGAGCTGGGACTACTGGAAGAACTGCAGGCCCCAGGGTGTTGGGGAGCTGGGACTGGAGAGGGACCTGGTCCATCCTCCTCAGAGGACCAGTCATCCTCAGTGGTTTCCCCCTCTTCATCCACCCAGAACAGCTCCCAGGGCATTAGGTGCAGTGGCAAGTTTGACTCAAAATCAAAAAACTTGCCTTCATCCATGTTTGTCGGTCGGTTATTCTGTCACGGCTGCACGGGCAAAGTATGGCAAGGCAAGGGAATCTTTGAAATACAAGAATCTTTATTCTAGAACACAACCCACATAGACTAATAACCGACCAGGACTGAGAGGAAACAGAGGGTTTACATACACAATAGGTAACAGGGCACAGGTGGACAATGATCAAGGTAAAACAAGAGACAGGTGGAAACCAATATTAAACTAACAGACTAATTAACAGAAAGACAGAGGACTGGGCGAGACCAACAAGACGTTAACGGGGGGAACAGGTGTGGAAACAGAAACGGAGGGAAAACTAACAAGACAGGTAGCACAGACCAAATAAGGAGATGGGGCAGAGACAAAGACAGGTGACAGGCAGGTAAACACAAAGCACATGGGGAACAAACAAAGGGAGCACATGGCACGGACCCTACATTACCCCCTCAAAGGGCAGTTCAGGCACGCCCAAACAAAAAAAAAAAGGTCCAAACAGAAGGGGCGGAGGGGCCAAAACTGGGAATCATGGGACGGGCCGGGTATGCCGGTCAGAGATGGGAGGGTCAAAGGGACGCCCGGGACGGGCCGGAGATGGTGGGCAACGACGTCAAATGGAACGTCGAGCAGAGACGGCAGGTCAGGGCGGACGGCCGGGTGGGACGACCGGCAGACGGCGGTCCAGCTGATCGCCCGATGGACGAACTGGGTCAGAGCAAACAGCCTGAGCCGAGTTGATCGAAACCCCGTGTCGAGCTGGATCGGGGAGCAGGAAAACAAGCCAGATCCGAGCGAGCTGGAGCCGAGCCAGATCCGAGCGGGAGCTGGAGCCGAGCCAGATCCGAGCGGGGGAGTCAAGCTCACTAGGCAATGCCCGAAGCCGAGCTGGGAAAGCTGGAAACCAGATCCGAGCGAGTCGTCATCACTGGACTGGGCCCTGGAGCTGGGTCGAGCTGGAGCCAGATCGAGCGGGAGCCAGATCCGAGACTGGGCCGGAGTCGCTGACTGGGCGACTGAGCCGAGTCGAAATCGCGACTGGAGCCGAGTCTGGGCGGATGGGGTACTGGAGCCAGCGAATCTGAGCCGGGGCTGGAGAGGGAGCTGGAGCGAGCCAGCGCTCACGTCTGGAGCCAGGCCGGGGCTGGATCGGGGAGCCTGAGCTGGAGCCAGATCGGGGCGGGGAAGCAGGCGAGCTGACTGGGCGAGTCAAAAATGGATCCTGGGCAGGAGCCGAACTGGGCTTGAGCCAGCACAGGAGTCTGGAGCCGAGGGCTGGAGAGGAGCTGGAGCCAGGAGTCTGACTCGGGGACTGGGAGCGGAGCCGAAGGACTGGAGCCGTTGCTACGGGACTGGCCCAGGGTGCGGGGAGGACGGACTGGGCCGGGAGCCGGCGACTGGAGCTGACTTCGGGGCTGGAACGGGGAACCGAATCGACTGGAGCTGGAGCTACTGGAAGAACTGCAGGCCCAGGGTGTTTGGGACCTGGTCCATCCTCCTCAGAGGACCAGTCATCCTCAGTGGTTTCCCCCCTCTTCATCCTCCCAGAACAGCTCCCAGGGCATTAGGTGCAGTGGCAAGTTTGACTCAAAATCAAAAAACTTGCCTTCATCCATGTTTGTCGGTCGGTTATTCTGTCACGGCTGCACGGGCAAAGTATGGCAAGGCAAGGGAATCTTTGAAATACAAGAATCTTTATTCTAGAACACAACCCACATAGACTAATAACCGACCAGGACTGAGAGGGAGACAGAGGGTTTACATACACAATAGGTAACAGGGGCACAGGTGGACAATGATCCAAGGTAAAACAAGAGACAGGTGGAAACCAATATTAAACTAACAGACTAATTAACAGAAAGACAGAGGACTGGACCAGAGACCAACAAGACATTAGCGGAAACAGGTGTGAAACCAAAAACGGAGGGAAAACTAACAAGACAGGAAGCACAGACCAAATAAGGAGATGGGGCAGAGACAAAGACAGGTGACAGGCAGGTAAACACAAAGCACATGGGGAACAAACAAAGGA